>NC_024855.1:0-16108 GCF_030504385.1 Musca domestica | reverse complement strand
CAATGCAATGAGGCTCTTTTTTTTTTTTTTTTTTTTTATATATTTATACATAATTTTTGAGAAAAATTTATAATTTTTTTTTATTAATTAATTAATTTATAGAATTAAAAATAGTAATTTTAAAATTTTAAGTACTAATCTATAAAGATAATTTTTTATTTTTTTTTAAAAAATAAGCAAAAAATTAATTTAGATAATTAATTTATGCATATATATATATATATATATTCCTCTATATAAAATTACATATTAATACAAATCTTATATTATAATAATAGGGAAATATAATTATATAAATTATATTATAATATATATTTTATTTATGTAATTACTTATTAATATATAAATTATTTATATAATGTATACTATATATTAGACATTAGATAACTATTAATAGATAAATACCTGAATAATCAAGATTAATCGTACTATTATGCTTAATTGGATGGTTGTGAAATTTTTTTTTGATTTGGATTAATATTCATCTATTAATTAATTAAATATTTATTAATATATATATGAATACCTAGATTAATATCTATCTATTAATCAATTAAATATTTATATATATATAGATGTATAACGAATATAGTATATAGACTAAATTTCAGATTTTGTAACGCTCAATATAAAAATAGAGACCTATTATTGTATAAATTATATATTATTAAAATATAAGAAATCAATTAGAAAAAAATAATAACATTAAAAAATATTTATAATTTTTAAAAAATTTTTTTTTAAAAAAAAAAAAAAAAAAAAATTTCGAGATTTTTTTTAAAAAAAAAATTTTTTAAAAATCTAAAAATTTAAATTTTGATTTATTTTAAAAAATTTTTTAAAAATCTAAAAATTTAATTTTGATTTATTTCATAAAATATAATTAAATTTTTATTTATAAATTATTTGTTTACTATATTTAATTATTTATTAAATTATTATATTTAAAAAATTTTTTATTTTTTTTTTAAAAAAAATCTATTAAAATATAATTATATTAGGGGATATAATTGGTTTTTTTTTATGTTAAAAATAACATTTATTTTGTATTATTAATATTTTATAAAATTATATAGGGGTATGTTTTATAAATGTTAATTATAAATAAATTTATTTATGTTTTTTAATTAAAAAAATTATAAATATGATAAATTAATTGATTCAAAATTTGCGTGAGTAATTACCAATTTTATATTATTTAATAATATTCATTATTAATAATTCTAATTTTTATGTTTTAATTTAAATTTTTAAATTTTAAATAATTTTTAAAATTTTTATAAATTAAGTTTAAAGTTTTATTTTGGCTTAAAAATTTATTATTAGTTTAATTTATATGTAAATTTTTGTATGAATTTTTATTTATTTTAATAATAAATAAAATAATTTATATTCGCAGTAATTAGTATTATTAATTAGAGAAATCTAGAAATAGTAATATTAAAGAGTATTGGCTAAATTTGTGCCAGCAGCCGCGGTTATACGAATAATGCAAATAAATTTTTTCAGTAAAAGTTAAATTGTTTAATTTAAAATAAAATATAATTTATTAGGTGAAATTTTTAAATTATAAATTGTTTTTTAAATAATTAATTGAAGCTTAAAAATTTTAATAATAAACTAGGATTAGATACCCTATTATTTAAAATGTAAAAGGAATTACTTAGGTAGTAGTAGTTATGTTCTTGAAACTTAAAAAATTTGGCGGTATTTTAGTCTATTCAGAGGAACCTGTTCTGTAATCGATAATCCACGATGGACCTTACTTAAATTTGTTTAGTTTATATACCGTCGTTATTAGAATATTTTATAAGAATGTTAATTTTCAAAATTTTATAAAAGAAAATATATCAGATCAAGGTGTAGCTTATATTTAAGTAGAAATGGGTTACAATAAATTTATTTAAACGAATATAAATTTGAAATGTTTATTGAAGGTGGATTTGATAGTAAAATTATAAAGATTAATAATTTGATTTTAGCTCTAAAATATGTACACATCGCCCGTCACTCTTATTACTAAGATAAGATAAGTCGTAACATAGTAGATGTACTGGAAAGTGTATCTAGAATGCAATTTAAAGCTTATTCAGTAAAGCATTTCATTTACATTGAAAAGATTTTTGTGCAAATCAATATAAATTGATTAGATTTTATTTATTAATTTTTATTGTTTTTTATCTATTTTATTAAAAATAATTATAAAGTGATTATGTTTTAGTATTTTATAAAGAAAAAATAAATTTAATTATAGTGAATTAGTATTGTGAAAGAAAATTGAAATAATTTGAAAAATTATTATTTTAAAAGAAAATTTAATTTATTGTACCTTGTGTATCAGGGTTTATCAAATAAAAATTAAATATTTAATTTTCTCGATTTTAAAAGAGTTAATATATTATGAAAGTTAATGTGGCAAAATTATTTTTAATAATATATTAGAAATGAAATGTTATTCGTTTTTAAAGGTATCTAGTTCTTTAAGAAATAAATTTAATTTAGAAATTTTATATTATTTAGTTAGTTAAATTAATTAAATAATTATTTAATTTTAATATTTTATGGGATAAGCTGTAAAATAAATTATTAAAAATATTTAAATAATATAATAAATATAAATTTAGAAATAGTTATTATTAGCAAAAGTGTTATAATTTATTTTATAAATGTTAATTATTTATTTAAATTTTAATTTTTTATTAAAGTATTCATTTTAATTTTAAAAATGAAGTAATAATGATAAAATTAGTATATATTTATGTATAAATAAGTTTATATGAAAAGTTTTTATAAAGAACTCGGCAAAATTAATGTTCGCCTGTTTAACAAAAACATGTCTTTTTGAATTATTTAAAAAGTCTAACCTGCCCACTGAATTATTTTAAATGGCCGCAGTATCCTAACTGTGCAAAGGTAGCATAATCATTAGTCTTTTAATTGAAGGCTGGTATGAATGGTTGGACGAGATATTAACTGTTTCATAAAAATTTATAATAGAATTTTATTTTTTAGTCAAAAAGCTAAAATAAATTTAAAAGACGAGAAGACCCTATAAATCTTTATATTTAGATAATTACAATTTTGTGGATTTTTTTTGTTGTGATTGTTGATAATATTTTATTGGGGTGATATTAAAATTTAAAAAACTTTTAATTAATTAAATCATTAATTTATGAATAATTGATCCGTTATTAACGATTAAAAATTTAAGTTACTTTAGGGATAACAGCGTAATTTTTTTGGAGAGTTCATATCGATAAAAAAGATTGCGACCTCGATGTTGGATTAAGAGATATATTTTGGTGTAGCCGCTAAAATGTTAAGTCTGTTCGACTTTTAAATTCTTACATGATCTGAGTTCAAACCGGTGTAAGCCAGGTTGGTTTCTATCTTTAAAAAATTAAAATATTTCAGTACGAAAGGACCTAATATTTGATAAATTATTATTTTTATAATTGAATATAATTAATTTACTATTTTGGCAGATTAGTGCAATAAATTTAGAATTTATATATGTAATTTATATTACAAATAGTACATGTTTTATTTAGAAAATTTATTATTTATTATTGGTAGTTTATTATTAGTAATTTGTGTTTTAGTAAGAGTTGCATTTTTGACAATATTTGAACGAAAGGTATTAGGTTATATTCAAATTCGTAAGGGGCCTAATAAGGTAGGAATTATAGGAATTCCTCAACCTTTTTGTGATGCAATTAAATTATTTACTAAGGAACAAACTTATCCTTTATTATCAAATTATATTTCTTATTATTTTTCTCCTATTTTTTCACTATTTTTATCTTTATTGGTATGAATATGTATACCTTTATTTATTAAATTATTTTCTTTTAATTTAGGTTTATTATTTTTTTTATGTTGTACAAGTTTAGGAGTGTATACTGTAATAATTGCTGGTTGATCTTCAAATTCTAATTATGCTTTATTAGGAGGTTTACGAGCTGTTGCTCAAACTATTTCTTATGAAGTAAGATTAGCTTTAGTATTATTAAGTTTTATTTTTTTAATTGGGGGTTATAATATATTAATATTTTATAAGTATCAATTATTTATTTGATTTTTATTTTTAATGTTTCCAATAGCATTAGTTTGATTTAGAATTTCATTAGCTGAAACAAATCGAACACCTTTTGATTTTGCTGAAGGTGAATCTGAATTAGTTTCTGGATTTAATATTGAATATAGAAGAGGAGGATTTGCATTAATTTTTTTGGCTGAATATGCAAGTATTTTATTCATAAGAATATTATTTTGTGTAATATTTTTAGGATGTGATGTGTTTTCTTTTTCTTTTTATTTAAAGTTAACATTTGTTTCTTTTATATTTATTTGAGTTCGTGGCACTTTACCTCGATTCCGTTATGATAAATTAATATATTTAGCTTGAAAGAGATTTTTACCTTTCTCGTTAAATTTTTTATTATTTTTTGTAGGATTTAAGATTTTTTTATTATATTTATTATAGTGAATTTTATTTAGTAAAAGTTAATAGAAAATTAGATTTCTATCTTATGTTTTCAAAACATATGCTTATTTCAAGCTCATTAACTAATTTAATAAATTATCTCATCACTTTGTTATTAAAGGATTAAATAAAAAATAAGAGAAATAAACTACTGTTAAAATTTGACCAACTAAAACGTAAGGAGCTTCAACTGGTCGAGCACCAATTCATGTTAATAAAATAACTGTAACTACTATTGTTCAGAATATAATTTTATTAATTGGATAAAATTGGATTCCTCGGAACTTTCTTAAGTGATAGAAAGGTAAAATTGCTAAAATTGCAATTGATAAAACTAATGCAATTACTCCTCCTAACTTATTTGGAATAGATCGAAGAATAGCATAAGCGAATAAAAAGTATCATTCAGGTTGAATATGAACAGGTGTAACTAAAGGATTAGCGGGGATAAAATTATCAGGGTCTCCTAATAAGTATGGATTAATTAATACTAATAAAATTAAAATTATTGTTATAATAATAAATCCAACGATATCCTTATAAGTGAAATAAGGATGGAAAGGAATTTTATCAATATTAGAATTTAATCCAATAGGATTATTTGAACCGGTTTCATGTAAAAATAATAAATGGATTATTGTTATTGCTAATACAATAAAAGGTAAAATAAAGTGGAAAGTGAAAAATCGAGTTAAAGTCGCATTGTCTACAGCAAATCCTCCTCAAACTCATTGTACTAAGTCAATTCCTAAATAAGGAATAGCTGATAATAAATTAGTAATAACTGTTGCTCCTCAGAAAGATATTTGTCCTCAAGGAAGAACGTATCCTATAAAAGCTGTTCCTATAACTAGAAATAAAATAATTACTCCTACTAGTCAAGTTGGTGTATATAAATATGATCCATAATATATTCCTCGTCCTACATGTAGATAAATGCAAATAAAGAAAAATGATGCACCATTAGCATGTAAAGTTCGTAATAATCAACCATAATTAACGTCTCGACAAATATGATTTACTCTATTAAATGCTAAATTAATATCTGCTGTATAATGTATAGCAAGAAATAATCCAGTTAAAATTTGAATAATTAAACATAAACCTAGTAATGATCCGAAATTTCATCATGATGAAATATTACTTGGAGCAGGTAGGTCTACTAATGCATTATTTGCAATACTTAAAATTGGATGTTTAAGTCGTAAAGGTTTGTTCATTAGTTAATTAAATATAGGTCGTAAAGGTCCCTTAAATAAATTAGTAATTTTTACTACTGCAATTAATGTAATTAATAAATAATTTATTAATAAAATTGTTAACAAATTAGTTGGATAATTATATAGTTTGTTTAAAGAAAGAGAATTTTCTATTATATATGAATTTAAATTAGAAATTGATTGAATTTCTATATTAGAATAATTTAATAGAATTCTTTTGTCAATAAAATATAATGAAATAATTATAATAAAAAAAATAGAAATTGATGAAATTAAAATTTTTGAAGAAAATGTAAATATTTCATTTGAAGCTAAAGAAGTTACATAAATGAATAGAACTAGTATTCCTCCTAAAAATACTAAAAATAAAATATAAGAAAATCAAAATGTTTTAGTTATTAATCCTGAAATTATTGAAACTAAAATAGTTTGAATAAGTAAGGTTAATCCTATAGCTAATGGATGTTTAATATTTATAATAATAAAATTAAAAATAAATAGAAGAGTTATTAAAATTCATTGTATAATATCAAGAAATAGTTTAATTAAAATATTAATTTTGGGGATTAATGATAAAGAAATTTCTTTTTTCTTGAAGTTTTAAAAGAGTAACTCTTATTTTTGGTTTACAAGACCAATGTTTTTATTAAACTATTAAAACTAATGTTAATAATTTTAAATTGATGTTTACCTAGAATTTTATTTATTATAGGAGTATTTACTTTTGTTTCTAATCGAAAGCATTTATTATCTATATTATTAAGATTAGAATATATTGTTTTAAGATTATTTCTTTTATTATTTGTATATTTAAATATATATAATTATGAAAATTTTTTTAGAATAATATTTTTAACTTTTAGAGTATGTGAAGGTGCTTTAGGTCTTTCAATTTTAGTTTCAATAATTCGTACACATGGAAATGATTATTTTCAAAGATTTAATGTATTATAATGTTAAAAATTATTTTTATAGTTTTATTTTTATTTCCTTTATGTTTTATTAAAAATTCATATTGAATGGTTCAAAGTTTTTTATTTTTTATTTCTTTTATTTTTATTTTAATAAATATATATTCAAATTATTTTATATCAATTTCTTATATATTCGGTTCAGATATAATTTCTTATGGATTAATTTTATTAAGATTGTGAATTGTTTCTTTAATGTTAATAGCAAGAGAATCAGTGTTTAAATATAATAATTATGTTAATTTATTTTTATTTAATATTATTTTATTGTTATTAATATTAGTATTAACTTTTAGAAGTATAAGTTTATTTATATTTTATTTATTTTTTGAAAGAAGTTTAATTCCTACTTTATTTTTAATTTTAGGTTGGGGTTATCAACCTGAACGTTTACAAGCGGGAGTATATTTATTATTTTATACATTGTTAGTTTCTTTACCAATATTAATTGGTATTTTTTATTTATATAAGGTAACAAATACTATAAATTTTTATTTATTAAATAATTATATATTTAATTATGAAATTTTATATTTTTCTTTAGTTATAGCATTTTTAGTAAAAATACCAATATTTTTAGTTCATTTGTGATTACCAAAGGCTCATGTAGAAGCTCCAGTTTCTGGGTCAATAATTTTAGCTGGAATTATATTAAAGTTAGGAGGTTATGGTTTATTACGAGTATTTCCTTTTTTACAATTATTAGGTCTAAAATTTAATTTTATTTGAATTAGAATTAGATTAGTTGGAGGAGTATTAGTTAGTTTAACATGTTTATGTCAAACTGATTTAAAGGCTTTAATTGCTTATTCTTCAGTTGCTCATATAGGAATTGTTTTAGCTGGGTTAATAACTATAACATATATAGGAATATGTGGTTCTTATACTTTAATAATTGCTCATGGATTATGTTCTTCTGGATTATTTTGTTTAGCAAATATTTCTTATGAACGATTAGGAAGACGAAGTTTATTAATTAATAAGGGTTTATTAAATTTTATACCTTCAATGGCTTTATGATGATTTTTATTAAGTTCTGCTAATATAGCAGCTCCTCCTACTTTAAATTTATTAGGAGAAATTTCTTTGATTAATAGAATTGTTAGTTGATCTTGATTAACAATATTAATGTTATCTTTATTGTCTTTCTTTAGAGCTGCTTATACATTATATTTATATGCTTATAGACAACATGGAAAGTTATTTTCTGGAGTTTATTCTTTTAGAGGAGGAAAGATTCGAGAATATTTATTATTATTTTTACATTGATTTCCTTTAAATTTATTAATTTTAAAGGGGGATATATGTATGTTATGATTATAATTATTTAAATAGTTTAATAAAAATATTGATTTGTGGTGTCAATGATAAGATAGAAATCTTTTTAAATCGTGAAATATTTATCAATTTGTTCAATTAGATTCATTAGTTTATTTTTTTTTAGACTTTTGTCATTTACTATAGGATTAATTTTTATTATAAATGATTTTACAATTTTTATTGAATGAGAAGTTGTTTCTATAAATTCTTTAATAATTGTAATAACAATTTTATTAGATTGAATAAGATTAATTTTTATGTCTTTTGTATTAATAATTTCTTCTTTAGTTATTTATTATAGAAAGGAATATATAGAAAGAGATTATAAGATTAATCGATTTATTATATTAGTATTAATATTTGTAACTTCAATAATATTATTAATTATTAGTCCAAATTTAATTAGAATTTTATTAGGTTGAGATGGATTAGGGTTAGTTTCTTATTGTTTAGTAATTTATTTTCAAAATATTAAGTCATATAATGCTGGTATATTAACTGCTTTATCAAATCGAATTGGAGATGTAGCTTTATTATTAGCAATTGCTTGAATATTAAATTATGGTAGTTGAAATTATATTTTTTATTTAGATGTAATGCAATCTGATAGAGAAATGTTAATTGTTGGAATATTAGTAATATTAGCTGCAATAACAAAAAGTGCACAGATTCCATTTTCTTCTTGATTACCAGCTGCAATAGCAGCTCCTACTCCAGTATCGGCTTTAGTTCATTCTTCAACTTTAGTAACAGCTGGAGTTTATTTATTAATTCGATTTAATATTGTATTAAGAACAAGTTGAATGGGTAATTTATTACTATTATTATCAGGTTTAACAATATTTATAGCTGGATTAGGTGCTAATTATGAATTTGATTTAAAGAAGATTATTGCTTTATCTACTTTAAGACAATTAGGTTTAATAATAAGAATTTTATCTATAGGTTATTATAAATTAGCTTTTTTTCATTTATTAACTCATGCATTATTTAAGGCTTTATTATTTATATGTGCAGGAGCAATTATTCATAATATGAACAATAATCAAGATATTCGTTTAATGGGAAGTTTAAGATTAATAATACCATTAACTTCTTCTTGTTTTAATGTTGCAAATTTAGCATTATGTGGAATACCATTTTTAGCAGGATTTTATTCAAAGGATTTAATTTTGGAAATAGTATCATTTTCTTATATTAATTTATTTTCTTTCTTTCTATATTTTTTTTCAACAGGGTTAACAGTATGTTATTCTTTTCGATTAGTTTATTATTCAATAACTGGAGATTCTAATTTTTCTTCTTTAAATAT
Source organism: Musca domestica (assembly GCF_030504385.1). Classification (NCBI taxonomy): domain Eukaryota; kingdom Metazoa; phylum Arthropoda; class Insecta; order Diptera; family Muscidae; genus Musca; species Musca domestica. The sequence continues at coordinate 6,799 of NC_024855.1, read as the reverse complement.
ACTTAATGATGAAGGTTGAGTAATATTAAAGAGTATAATAGGTTTATTAATTTTAAGAATTGTAGGAGGAAGTATATTAAGTTGATTAATTTTTCCTACTCCGGAAGTTATTATCTTACCTTTAAATTTAAAGTTATTGACTTTATTTGTATGTATTATTGGTGGTTTAATAGGTTATTTAATTTCTAATGTATCTTTATTTTTTATAAATAAGGCTTTAAGAAATTATAATTTTTCTTATTTTTTAGGCTCAATATGATTTATACCTTATATTTCTACTTATGGAATTATTAATTATCCTTTAATTTTAGGTAAAATAAGAATTAAATCATTTGACCAAGGTTGATCTGAATATTTTGGGGGCCAACAACTTTATTATAATTTAGTTAAAAATTCTCAGTTAAATCAAATATTACAAAATAATAATTTAAAAATTTATTTATTAAGTTTTATTTTTTGAATTGTAATTTTATACATATATATAATTTGTTTTTATTCAAATAGCTTATATTTAGAGTATAACACTGAAGATGTTAGGGAGATTAATTAATCTTTGAATATACTGAATTATTTTTAGTAATTTATAAAATAAAATTATTTAATTTTACAATGAAAATGTAATGTTTTTATTAAACTATATAAATAGAAGTATAAATGGAATTTAACCATTAAAAGAAAAAAGTTAGCAGCTTTTACTTGAACATCATACTTCCTTAATTGGAGTTTAGAACTCAATTCTATCATTAACAGTGATAAGCCGCTTTTTGGCTTCAATTAATTATTTAAAGAATAAGGGTAAATTTACCTAAGATTAGGTCGAAACTAATTGCAATATATCGCTTCATATTCAAGGTAGATTGAAAATTCAATACTTTTTGAATGCAAATCAAATGTTATAATTAACTACAACCCTGTTTAGTTTGATCAATTTAATATTCCTTGATTTCATTCATGATAAAGTCCTAATAATAGAATTAAAATAAAAATAATAGACGTAATTGTTCAGCATATAATATTTGAAAATTTAATAATTAAAATAATTGGTAAAATTAATGCAATTTCTACGTCAAAAATTAAAAAAATAATAGTAATTAAAAAAAATCGAAGTGAAAAAGGTAAACGAGATGATGATTTTGGGTCAAATCCACATTCGAATGGTGAAGCTTTTTCACGATCTACAATTGTTTTTTTAGATAAAATTGAAGCTAAAAGTATAATTACTATAGAAATTAATAGAAGGATTGAACTAATTGTTAAAATTGAAAAAATTATCTATACTATTAATAATAGACCATATGATTGGAAGTCAAATATACTTTTTATACTATATAGATAATAAATTATCCTCCTCATCAGTAAATAGATACATAAAGGAATAATCAAACAATATCAACAAAATGTCAATATCAAGCAGCAGCTTCAAATCCAAAGTGGTGATTTTTTGAAAAGTGGTTATTTAAATGTCGACCTAAACAAACAATTAAAAAAGTTGTTCCAATTAATACATGAAGACCATGAAATCCTGTTGCTATAAAGAAAGTAGAACCGTAAACTGAATCTGCAATTGTGAATGGAGCTTCAATATATTCATAAGCTTGAAGAATTGTAAAGTAAATTCCTAATAATACTGTAAAAAATAATCCTTGTGTAGTTTGTGAATGATTACCTTCCATTAAACTATGATGAGCTCAAGTTACAGTAATTCCAGAAGTTAGTAAAATTACAGTATTTAATAAAGGAATTTGGAATGGATTGAAAGGAGTAATTCCTAAAGGTGGTCATATTGCTCCTAATTCAATTGAAGGGGATAAGCTACTATGGAAAAATGCTCAAAAAAATGAAACGAAAAATAAAACTTCTGAAAGAATAAATAAAATTATTCCTCATCGTAAACCTGTAGTAACAGAAAGTGTATGAAGACCTTGATATGTTCCTTCTCGAGAAACATCTCGTCATCATTGGTACACAGTTAAAATTGTAATAACATTTCCTAATAAGAATAATGAATTATCATATTGATGAAATCATTTTACTATTCCTGCAACTGTTGTTATAGCTCCAATTGATGCTGTTAATGGTCATGGACTATAGTCTACTAAATGAAATGGGTGATTTGAATGTGTTGACATTAATTAACTTCTCTAGAATATAATGTTCTTAGAACAGCAAATACGTATGATTGAATTATTGCAACTGCTGATTCTAAAACTAATAGTGCAATTTGTGTAATAATTAAAAAACTAATTAATATTATAGATAAAGAAGGTCCTGTATTTCCTAAAAGAGTAAGAAGTAGATGTCCAGCAATTATATTAGCTGTTAATCGAACAGCTAAAGTTCCTGGTCGAATTACATTACTAATAGTTTCAATGCATACTATAAAGGGTATTAAAATAGCTGGAGTTCCTTGAGGAACTAAATGAGCAAATATATGTTGAGTATTATTAATTCATCCATATAATATAAAACATAATCATAAAGGAAGAGCTAAAGTTAGAGTTAAAGTTAAATGACTTGTTCTTGTAAAAATATATGGAAATAATCCTATAAAATTATTAAATAAAATTATAGAAAATAATGAAACGAAAATAAATGTAGAACCGTTTGCTCCTATAGGACCAAGTAAAGTTTTAAATTCCTTATGAAGTGTTAATAAAATATTATTTCAAAAAATGTGGTATCGAGATGGTATAAGTCAGTATATTGATGGAATCATTAAAATTCCTAAAAAAGTTCTTAATCAATTTAATGAAAGATTAAAAATACTTGATGAAGGGTCAAAAACAGAGAATAAATTTGTTATCATTTTCAATTTAATGACTTTGTTGAATGAGTTTTATTACTTAAATTTGATTTAGGTATTGAAGGAATATATGAATAGTAATTTATTACATTAAAAATTACAAATGTAATTGAAAAAATAATAAATAAGCTTAATCAACCAATTGGTGCTATTTGAGGGATTAAAAAATATTAATAAATTAATAATTTTAGTTTGACAAACTAATGTTATATTTTTAACTAATTTTTTCATTAGAAGTAAGTGCTAATTTACTATAAAATGGTTTAAGAGACCAGTACTTGCTTTCAGTCATCTAATGAAGAATTATTTTTAGAAATTCACTTAATAAAATAATTTACAGGAATACTTTCAATTACAATTGGTATAAAACTATGATTAGCTCCACAAATTTCTGAGCATTGTCCATAGAATAAACCTGGTCGATTAATTAAGAAATTAGTTTGATTTAGACGACCAGGAGTACCATCAACCTTTACACCTAAAGCAGGAACAGTTCATGAATGAATTACATCAGCAGCGGTTACTAAAATTCGAATTTGAGAATTTATTGGCAAAACTACTCGATTATCTACATCTAATAAACGAAATCCGTCTACTGGTAATTCATTTGTAGGAATTATATAAGAATCAAATTCAACATTATTAAAATCTGAGTATTCATAACTTCAATATCATTGATGACCAATAGCCTTTAAAGTTACTGATGGTTCATTAATTTCATCTAATAAGTATAATAATCGTAAAGAAGGGAAAGCAATGAATAATAAAATAATTGCAGGTAAAATAGTTCAAATAATTTCAATTGTTTGTCCATGTAATAAATAACGATTAACATATTTATTAAAAAATAATGTAAACATTAAATATCCGACTAATACTGTAATTATTACTAAAATTATTAATGCATGATCATGAAAAAAAATTAATTGTTCTATTAATGGAGAAGAACTATCTTGTAAACCTAAATTTGCTCATGTTGACATTAGTTTCTAATAAAAGTAAAATACTTTATATATGGAGCTTAAATCCATTGCACTAATCTGCCATATTAGAAATTAGTTAGTAAAGGCAATTCATTATATCTGTGTTCAGCAGGTGGAGTATTTTGTAACCATTCAATTGATGAATTTAATTGAATTGGGAAAATTACTTGTCGTTGAGATACTAAACTTTCTCAGATAATATAGAATAAATATAAAATTCCTAATAATGAAATTGTTGAACCGATTGTTGAAATTACATTTCATGCTGTATAAGCATCAGGATAATCAGAATATCGTCGAGGTATTCCGGCTAATCCTAAGAAATGTTGAGGAAAGAATGTTAAATTTACTCCAATAAATATAATAACAAATTGACTTTTTAAAAGTTTATTATTTAGAGTTAATCCAGTAAATAGAGGGTATCAATGTACAAATCCTGCTATAATAGCAAATACAGCTCCTATAGAAAGTACATAGTGGAAATGAGCAACTACATAATATGTATCATGTAAAATAATATCAACAGATGAGTTAGCTAGTACTACTCCTGTTAAACCTCCTACAGTAAATAAGAATACGAATCCTAAAGCTCATAAAATAGCTGGAGAATAAGTTAGTTGAGTTCCGTATAATGTAGCTAATCAACTAAAAATCTTAATTCCAGTAGGTACAGCAATAATTATTGTAGCTGAAGTGAAGTAAGCTCGAGTATCAACGTCTATTCCAACAGTAAATATGTGATGAGCTCATACAATAAATCCTAAAAGTCCAATTGCTAACATAGCATAAATTATTCCTAAGGAACCGAATGTTTCCTTCTTTCCTGATTCTTGACTAATAATATGAGAAATTATTCCAAATCCAGGTAAAATTAAAATATAAACTTCTGGATGTCCAAAGAATCAGAATAAGTGTTGATAAAGAATTGGATCACCTCCTCCAGCTGGATCAAAGAATGAAGTATTTAAATTTCGATCAGTTAATAGTATAGTGATAGCTCCAGCAAGAACAGGAAGAGATAATAATAATAATAATGCAGTAATTACAACTGATCAAACAAATAAAGGCATTCGATCGAATGTAATTCCTGTTGATCGTATGTTAATAACAGTTGTAATAAAATTTACTGCTCCTAAAATTGAAGAAATTCCTGCTAAGTGAAGAGAGAAAATAGCTAAATCAACTGAAGCTCCACCATGAGCAATAATTGATGATAAAGGTGGATAAACAGTTCAACCTGTTCCAGCTCCCTTTTCTACTATACTTCTTACTAATAATAGAGTTAATGCAGGAGGTAATAATCAAAAACTTATATTATTCATTCGAGGGAATGCTATATCTGGAGCTCCTAATATTAAAGGAACTAATCAATTTCCAAACCCTCCAATTATAATAGGTATTACTATAAAGAAAATTATAATAAAAGCATGAGCTGTTACAATAACATTATAAATTTGATCGTCTCCAATTAGAGCACCAGGGTGTCCTAATTCAGCTCGAATTAAAATTCTTAATGATGTTCCTACTATACCAGATCATGCTCCGAAGATAAAATATAAAGTACCAATATCTTTATGATTAGTAGAAAATAACCATTGTTGCGATTAAATGGCTGAAGTTTAGGCAATAGATTGTAAATTTATTTATGAGAATTTTTCTCTTTAATCAATTAGCTTTATAGTCAATAATGACATTAGACTGCAATTCTAAAGGAGTAATAAATTTACTAAGGCTTAAAAGATTATTCTTATATTGATAGCTTTGAAGGCTATTAGTTTATTTAACTTAAAGCCTTAAAAAAAGAAATATAAGGAAGAAGTTAAAAATAACCCAAAAGTTGAAATATAAGAAAAAGTTAATAAAAGCTTTATATTTGAAGACTTATAATATGAAAATGTTATTCAACTATTTTCATAATAGTTTAGTATAAAAGCACTATAACATAATCGAATATAAAAATATAAAGTAATTAATGTTATTATTACTATAAAAGTTAATAAAAATAATTGATTATTTATAGTTAAAGATTGAATTACAAATATTTTTGGTAAGAATCCTAAAAATGGGGGTAATCCTCCTAATGAAAGAAGATTAAAAAATAAGAAAAATTTAATTCTTTTTTCATGGAAAAATAAAGAAAATAATTGATTAATATAAGAAATTTTAAACATATTAAATATTAACACTATTGAAAATGTTAAAAATGTATAAAATAAAAAATATATTAGTCAAATATTTCTATTATATATTGCAGCTAATATTCATCCTAAATGGTTAATTGAAGAATAAGCTATTAATTTACGTAAAGAAGTTTGATTTAAACCTCCTAATGCACCAATAAAACTTGATAAAATAATTCTGATAATAATTAATGGCTTAAAAATTACATAAGAAATTAATATTAACGGAGCAATTTTTTGTCAAGTTATTAAAATTAATGCATTAATTCATGATAATCCTTCTATTACATTAGGGAATCAAAAATGGAAAGGAGCAGAACCTCTCTTTAATAATAAAGAAGAAAGAATAATTATTTCTATTAAATTTGCATTATTTTTACCAGTATTAAGTAAAAATAAAATTACTGCAAATAAAAATACAGAAGAAGCTAGTGCTTGAGTTAAAAAGTACTTTAAAGATGCTTCTGTAGATATTAATTTATTATCTCTTATTAGGGGGATAAAAGCTAACAAATTAATTTCTAAACCTATTCAGGCTCCTATTCAAGAGTTTGCTGAAATTGCAATTAAAGATCCTATTATTAAAATAGTTAAAAATATAATTTTTGATGAATTATTAAAAATTAAAAAGAAAAGGATTAGAACCTTTATAAATGGGGTATGAGCCCAGTAGCTTAATTAGCTTATCTTTTTATAATAAATATATTTTGGTGTACGATGCACAAAAGTTTTTGATACTTTTAGAAATAGTTTAATTCTATTAAATATAATGAATGTAATATTAATTACATAATTTACCCTATCAAGGTAACCCTTTTATCAGGCAATTCATT
>NW_026712452.1:0-83080 GCF_030504385.1 Musca domestica | reverse complement strand
CGGTGCTTGAGTTCTGGTGGCCAAACGAAGTTGCACATTTCAGCTGACCTCTTTGGCAAGTAAATCACGATGATTTTGTTTGTTTACAAACTGCTGGACAACGAATGTTTTCTCATCCGAGACGGAGAAATCCAAATTCGGCAGTTCACCAATTTCGGCCAAGCGAAGCAACTCTTTAGCTCTTTTGAGTCTATTTTTTTCTGTTGCGGTGTAAGTTCTTGCACTTTTTGGAATATCAATGGCTTTACCCCGAGTAAGTTTTTTTTTTCTGGAAAATTCTCACCAAAATGCTTTTGTACGCTTGCCACTCGGGCGAGTGGCTTAGAAATGACAGCAGCCTGAAGCTGGTTGCAGTTTTTTCATCTCACCCCTGTTTGAATTTTCAAAAAAAAACAATGTACATCTATCCCACAACCCATCAATGACCTTATTACAAATTTCTAGTGTTATCCGTTTGACCAATGGTTAGGATAGATTACAGGATGGGCAGCATCCTAGGAAGAATTAGTGAATATTAAAAAATTATTAATAGCGAAAGAAAGAAGGGACTTTTCTAGCCATGATATGCTTTAGCAAACCTGTGGACAATGATGGGAACTACATCTGAGAAGAACGTCAGAGGTTCTATTTCCCATCTACCGAACAGCGTAGCACATGTTATAGTAAATGTACCATTGTCCTTTCTTCGTCCTCTTTATCCATAGTAGTCGGGTTCACCCTTATCTCATTAAGAGGTCAGATATCTGATACTGCAGTTACCAGTCTTTGATCGGACCAGAATAATTGATACCAGAGAGTTGGTTCTTTTTCGTTTCCAATTTTTAGTACATTTAGTACCTTTGTAGTACGAATTTCCAAAGCCCCAAACCCATCACAGCCACATCGATCTACATGCAGAATTTCAAGATTCAGACGTTTCGCCTGGATGTAGATGAATAAGTCAATCAGTCATAACTCCATTCTTTTATAAATAGAAACGGTTTTAACCCGCCTTAACAAAATTTCCTGGACTTCATATACCACACCTCGTCAATGGCAATTATTAACGATATAATTACGAATATACATACACATGACCACATATTCTCATACATATGAATATGTTCCTAGCAAATTGAATACAAAATCATCTAGTATCCGCATCCATAATAGCCCCATCCATTAATTGCACTCAAATTGGTAGGGAGAAGAAATGAGAAGCGAGTTCAAAGAAGTAGCAATAACACACACAAACAAACATACCTTTGAATATTAACGTGTTTTCTTTGCACTTTTCCCTCTGGAAAAAGGGTAACAACAAAAAAGTGCTAATTGTTTTTCAAATCAACCAACCAACCAACTAGCCAACCATCTGACATAGGGAAATTGATTGCAGTCATTAGGAAGAAAGAATAGAATCTAGTGAATCGAGCTTTTCATAAGAGAAATATTCAATGTCACGCTGTTAATGACTTCTGGCATTAGCAACAAAAAGTCAATCAATTTTACAGTTGAAAAGAATTGAAGGTTTTCTGCAATGGAAAGGTGCATTGCCCACCAGTGCCAATAAAGGATGAGGGAAAAAACATGAGATGTGAAGAATGAAATAGGAATCAATGAAGCATAAAAGGGTAAATTGGAGTCTAGCAAAATTTGACAGTATTAGCTTTATAATTAAAAGAAGATAGAGGGACAGAACCAAGCTGTGGAAAACATGGACATTTATATAAGTCGGAAACGTTACTGGAAGCGTAAATTGGGGTCTACTTAAAAATAAAGTTGGGTTCATAACTAAAAAAAATAGAGGGATTTAGTTTGTTTTCTGGATCAATATCAGATAAATTAATATTGTTCGTCTTAAAAAAATGTATTTTGATCAAAACTCTCAAAAGCTCGCTTGAAACTCCCTCGAATTCCAGTGGAAGCTCTCTTCGGAGTAGAAAAAAATCGAGCAAGCATGATTCGCCTGTTTTAGAGTGGGAGCAAAGTTCACTCTAAATCATGCAGATTTTACTATTGCCGAGTATTTATTAATTATACCCTACAACTCTATGTGTTGGGGGTAATTTAAGTTTGATTGTGCCAAAAATAATGTAACATATAGAAATATTGGTCTCCGACTTAGGAAACAATGTATGGATTTTCCTATCTCGCCGAGCTGAGTCGATTTAGCTATGTGTGTATATCTGCCCGTGTTAATTTGCTACAGGTCGCAATTATGGCCAGATCCTCACGAAATTTAAAATGTAGGTGGGTTCAGATTCAGAATAGAAGCCTTTTGGAGATTGAAATGGATCAAAAATACAATATTTCCTGACGTTGCTTTTGCTCTACAGACCACAATTAAAAACCAATCGAGGCGGAAATTTGCACGGAGTTAGAGTTTAAAACTGGCCAGATGACTCCCAATTTGGGCGGTCTTAGAACAATGTTTAGGGGGTAAAAAATTCGAAAATTACCACTAAACCACAAATATTTTCAATCCCGACGAAATCACAAATGCATTAGAAGGTTGCCTGCCCAAGGCTTAAATACACCCTCCAGAATATTTTCGCGATAATATTCGGCATTTATTCTGATGCCACGGTCGATTAACACGAGCGGAGAGCGGCTGTTATGGCGGCCCACACCATCATCATTGCCGGCGCTTGAAATCTGGTGACCAACTGAAGGTGTACTGACCTCTTTGGCAAGTAAACACGATCAATGTGTTTGTTTACAAACTGCTGGGAAAACGAATGTTTTCTTATTGGAGAACACCAACTTCGGCTGCTCACCGTTTTTGGCCAAGCGAAGCAACTCTTTAGCTCTTTCGAGTCTATTTTCTTTCTGTTGCGGTGTAAGTTCTTGCACTTCAAAGGCTTTACCCGAGCTAATTTTTTAAAATTTTTCGAATGAAATATTGCGATATATTCAGCTCACAAGCAATTTTTCGGCCATTGCGACATGTTGCTGTTTTCACTTGATGTCGGGTCCACTTTCTTGATGTCGGGCTACGCTACCAGTATCACGGTAACGAGCGATGGTAGGAGACACGAACGATTTGTTCAGATTTATTTTCCAGCCAAATATAAAGAAATCACACTATCACGCTTGAATTCCATCACACATAACTTTTTTTCTGGAAAATTCTCACCAAAATGTTTTTGTACGCTTGTAAACAATGTAATGAGCTGTCACTGGAATAATTTTAGCAGCTGTCGGACGAGTGGTTTAGAAATGATAGCAGTCTGAATCCTGTATATCTTAGCACTAAGGTCCACTGTTCAAAAGGTACGATACCTAGGATATATTAATAAACTTGAGCGATATTTTTTTAGAAAATTCGAATCATCCCTAAGACCGAAATTTGATTTACTTATTGAGTCCATATCTTCGGACAGTACTCCTCGATATCAGTCACAGTCACATCAGCCCCGCCTCGACCCCGCTTCATTCTTAGTTTTTGTACAGTGGGCCCATTTATCAGTTTTTCTGTTATTTTACAAAGTGGACGATATTTGTTTCTTAAATCCGAAATTATTTTTGCTTACAAATTCCATATATTTTGAAAGTACTCCGCGAGTTTTTCACTTGAGCAACGTCTCGACGCCCTCTTCATTCTTAGTTTTTGTAAAGTGGATCATTTGAGCGATATTTTTACTCTAATTCTAAAATTTTTATTGCTCTAAGGACCTTCATTTTAGGCTCACCTCGACCCTGCTCCAAATTTAGTTTGTATATTTCGGCCTATTAATGAGGAGTTAAGTGGTTTCCATTTTTTTCCAGATATTTTGCAATTTTTTTAGTTATTATATAAAATGTCTCTAAATTCTCTCCCGTTTACTCCCCTTCATTATTTCTCTCTCTCTCTCTCTCTCTCTCTCTTTATTAACCCTTAATAAACTTCAGAAAAGTTCGAAAAGTTTGTTTGTTAAATTAAAATTTATCTCAAACAGAGAACTTCCATGTTTAAAATCAATACCGGATATTTTTCGACATTTTGAAAAATTGTGAGGCCCACTGTATAAAATGTACGATGCCTAGAAATAGAAAAAGCCCGTATTCTAAATTAATATCCGATATCAAACCAATTTCCATTAAAAAACACTAAACCTAAGATAATGTCTTCCACTTGAGCACCATCTCGACCGCTCTTCATTCTTAGTTTTTAAAGTATTTGAGCGATACTTTTTCCACAAGTCCGATACTTTTTTTTTGCCCGAGGCCTTTCATTTGGGACCGCCTCGACCCTGCTTCAATGTTAATTTAATGAAGATTATTCCGTCCTTTTAATGAGGAGTAAAGTGGTTCCCTCTTTTTCTGGATATTTTGTAATTTTTTAGTTATTACTTAAAATGTCTCAAAATTTCTGCCCGTTTATTCCCTTTCCTTCTTTCTCCTTCTTTCTCCTTCTTTCTCTCTTATGTTTACCTTTTCTCAACTCGAAAAAAATCGTTTGGTCTTTGCTCTTACATCCAATGAAAGGTCTCCCCAGGTACCCCAGAACAGAAAACGTCCATATTTAAAATTAATTTCCGATATCGGCAAATTTGCCCACTGCAAAAATTGCGATATCTGGTGATAAGAAGTGGCTTCAAATAAGAAGAAGGACATATAAAAAAATTAATATCCGACATCAAAACATTTTCGGTTTTTTTAAAAAATATATATATATTACAACCCTGAGGCCTACTGTGCGAAAAGTACTTAACCTAAGATAATACCAACCTTTAAAATGTCTCTCAGGGCCCTAAATTGAAACAAGTCCATATTTAGAATCAATTTCCAATATCGAACAATAAATATATTTCAAAAGTGCGGCCCACTGTGCCAAGTGCGATAGCTGATGATAACGAATTACCATTCAATGAAAAGTTTTCCTCTGGGGTGTCAAGAATTCAAAAATGTCCTTTCCGAATTAATTTGTTTTCTTAAATTGTTAACAGTTTGTTATTATGAAAATAACTTTCAAAAGTAAGGACCACTGTGCGAAAAGTTCGATACCAGATAATAAAGTAATGCCACCCAATTAAAAGTTTTCTTCATGGGGTCCAAAAATGGAAAAATGCCTTTTTCGAAGTTGGTTGTTTCCCTAAATAATTAACAGTTTGATACCTATGGAGCGGAATCGGAAAATAATTATAAATAAAATTTACCTCTATAATTTTAACCTTGAAAATGATGTCTGACGGATTTTATGTGTGAACATTCTCTATGAAAGGACTTTGCCTCCGAGAGTAAATCAAAATTATTAACGATTTGAAAGAAATGGACCTTATAAAACGATGCTCTTTGACTTCAAGGCCTCAAACATGTTGGGACCCATAATCGCCAAGATGAAAGTAATAGGGAAAATACCTTCTTTTTCATCTTTTATGGAACATTTTCCATGACTCCAAGAATTACACAGCATTCTCTGCCACAACACTTTTCAAGCAATTCCCAACGGGTCTACTCCTTTAGAAGGTCAAACATTTTTCCTTTGCCAAACTTTGCAATTCAATTGGGTTTTGTTTTCAATATTCCTTCCACACATTACCGCATTGCCATTAAAATGTCTCCGAAACCACAAAAAAAAACCCAGACAAAGAATACTGTTGTTATTACCTTTGCCGTAATCATGTTGTCCCGTCACAAAACATCAGATATCATAAAAAAGGATAAGTAATTTTCTCCATCTTTCCAATTACTTAAAGTCATTAAAAAGGGTTTAAACTGTAACAGCAACAATAGCAACATCTGGACAAAAGTTTCCCCGAAAACAATCTTCAACGAAAATGTCACTCACCTTTCCATTCAGGAATGCTGAATCGAACAAATGTCATAGAACCAAAATTGGTTTGGCTCTGTCACAAATATTGCCACATATCCTTAATGAAATTCTTACAAATTGAAAATTTCATTTTTCAAGGATTTTCTTCTTTTACAAATTATAATCTTTTTTTCGTCCTGCTGCTGACATTTGCTGACGAGGAAGATGCAAAGAAAGGAAAAGAAAAAAACATCACATAATGAACGGTCTTTTTTCATTTTCATTCGGCCAAGATTCCGGCTAACGACAGTAGTCCAAAAAATTAATGGGTTAACGAATTGACAACAACATCACCACCACCAGTAGTAGCAACAACAATAACAACAGTAAACCAAAAAGCCAGTCAATCGTCCAGAGAATGCATGTCAGTATGCCAAGCAAAATTTATGGATGTTGCAATGTTGTAGTTGTGTTGCTGTTGTTGTTGTAAAGTTAATTAAATTGTATTCCTACCGAAAAATAAACAGGATTCTTGAAATGTTCACTCCACAGCTCTTCGGAGACATATTCGCTAGCACATGCACACAACCTCGCACACACACACACAGGCATGCACAAACACTTGTGGCAGAGAGAGTTTCAAATTGTTGTCTTTCATGACCGCCTTTCTTATCCGGAACCCGCAACATGTGTGCCGAGCACTATGTGGTAACAGAAGAAATTCGTTTTACAAGACTTCAAAGACCACAAGAAGCAGGAGCTTGCCTCCAGGCAGTAGCTGGTGTAAGGTGGACAGTGGGGCAGGGCGTTTATTGTGATGAAATAAAACTTAGAGAGAAACAGGTAACGAGTTTGGCCAAAATTTTGATTGTCTCCACTAAAAGGTAACGGAAACATTGTGAACATATCGCTCGTTTATTTAAAGAATGGCATTTCTCAAAAAAGTTGAATGGGTATCAGTGTCAGTCGGGTTTGCCGACAGATTTATACCCTCAGCCAATGTTCAATTATTTAAATATATTTTGAATTCTGTTATGATTATTCAAATGATTCACTATTTGAATCAGTCCGAAATAAAAATGATATAAATTTCGTTTCGGTCCTAAATAAATATTATACAAATATTCACAATTTTGACCGTTTGTGGGGGTGATACCAGGAGGAATGGTTCAATCTCTAATTTCTTTATAACAGATCTTATTTTGATAGAAATATTGATATGTACCAACTCTAAATGGAATTGGGTGTTAATTTCGCGTTTAATGAACTGCAGGGATTTTCAAAAATTGACCTTTGGTGGTGGAGGTACCAGAAGGAGTTGGTCGATATATTCCATATTCACAGCAGATCATAAGTAAGTAGAAATAATGGGATGTGTGAAATATGAAAAGCACCGGATGCTTATTTCGAATTTTATAATCGTTTTGGTTATTCAAAACTTTGAACCGCTCTGGGGGACGTACCAGGAGAAATGGTCCGATCTCTACCATCTTCATAACAGATCTTGTGTTGATGGGTATATTGAGACGTAGCAAGTCTGAATGGAATTAGATGTTAATTTCTCGTTTTATGAGATTCACGGATATCAAAATTTTTTTAATGAAAATGCTGTGATGTGTGAAACATGAGCAGAACCGGATGCCTATTTCGGATTTTATAATCGTTTTGGATATTCAAAACACCTTATGGGGGAGGTACTAAAAGAAAAGGTCCAATCTCTACCATCTTTCTAACAGATCTTGTGTTGATAGAAATATTGAGATTTGTCAAGTCGGAATGGAATCGGATGTTAATTTCGCGTTTTATGAGCTTCGTGGATATTCAAAATTCTGACCCTTTGTGGGGAAGGTACCAGAAGGAATGGACCGATATATTCCATCTTCTCACCAGATCTTGAGTTAATAAAAATATTGTGACGTGTGAATTATGAAAAGAAGCGGATAATTATTTCGGGGTTTATAAACGTGTGGGTTATATATAAATTTTGAGCGTTTGTGGGGGAGGTACCAGAAAGAACGGCCCGATCTCTACCATCTTTCTTACAGATCTTGTGTTGATAGAAATATTGAGATTTGTAAAGTCTGAATGGAATCTGATGTTAATTTGGCCTTTTGGATATTCAAAATGTTGAACATTTGTGGGGGAGGTACCAGAAGGAGTGAATGGAATCTGATGTTAATTTGGCCTTTTGGATATTCAAAATGTTGAACATTTGTGGGGGAGGTACCAGAAGGAGTGGACCGGTATATTCCATATTCACACTAGATCTTAAGTTTATAAAAATATTGTGATCTGCGTAATTTGAAGACAATCGGACTTTTACATCACATTTTATAAGAGTTATATTAATTCAAAATGTTGACTGGGAGGTACCAGTAGGAGAGGACCGATATAGCCCATCTAAGAACTCGATCTAAGTTTGATAATAATATTACGATGTTCTAAGTTTGGACCAAATCGGATACTTCCTTTTTATCGTGAGCACCAGCCAGACAGACAGGCGGACATCGCTGGATCGACCCCAAATGTCCTGAAACTGATTTGGCCTAAGAGACCTAGGGTCTAAAACCGTTATTCCGATGAGGCATATGGCTGAGGGTATAAAAGCTACACTTGCAATAAGAAGTTAATATCACGTAAACAACTTGGCTTAAATCTGACACAGAGCTGAAGATTTGAGATGTAATACAGCCTCAACAGATCAACAAAACTTTCTGTTACGTTTCCCAATATCACAATACTACACTTAATTAGTAATCTAATATCCAAATTTCAGGATACCAACTCTATTGGTTCACCCATATCAAAATTGTACCAAATGTACACGAATTGGTACACATGAGTACAAATTTCCATAACTACCTACATAATACAATCCAGTACAAACTTATATCAAATTTCGGGATTTCAACTTTACCGGTTCTCCCAAAATTTAAATTTTACCAATTTAGTACTTTTCATGTACATAAGTACAAATTTCAAAAATTACCTCCATATCCCAATTCTACACTCCGTCAACAATGTTAATTTCAAATTTCAGGATTCCAGCTTCATTCGTTCCTTCAAATTTGAATTGTACCAATATTAGTACAATTTAGTAATTTTCGTATACATGAGTACACACTTGCAACACTACATACTCACATCAACCCTACTTCTCAACCTTGAATCCCATTTCAAATTTCAAGTGTTAACTCTAATCGTTCACATGATATGAAATGGTACCAAATATAGTACATTTTAGCACTTTTCGTACACTTATATTGCGAATTTCAAAAAAAAAACCCTTGGTACATCCGTCGTATACTCCATCGGTGACCCTCATGCCAAATTTAAGATTTCTAGCTCTAATGCTTCCTCAAATACAATGGAGGACCATATGTAGTACCTTTCAATACTTTTCGTACTGTTCTAGTACGAATTTCCAAAAGCCCAGCCTTATCTGACACCTTCGGACCAAGAGTGATCCTCAACCAAAATTTCAAGGTTCCAGCTTCATGTTTGGAAATTATTGTTGATAATCTTTCCAACCTGAACTTGTGACTGTTTGGAGCGATTTATGGTCGGAGTTGAATGGTAACTTTCAACGAGACGCAATACCACAAATGACAATTTCGACAAACGACCAAATGAAATGAATGCATCCTCCAGAATTCTTATACTGGATTGTTTAATGCCAGCCGTTCCAGAAAATCATGGTGTGAGGGTTTCTGGGGACACAGCGGTAAAATATTGACAATAAATCTCCCCCATTATTAATACACTATTTATTACCCCTCACACTATCGAACATTCCCAAAATACTTCAAAGCCTGTCTTAATGTTCGATTTTTTGCCTATATTTCAAATATTTTGAAAGTACTTTCTTAGACTTTTTCTTTAAGTCTCGTCTAAACCGCTTATCATGCTCAGTAAAGCTTTTTAGATTTCAAAATGTTTACAGACATATAAGATATAGGTATAGCGCCCATATAACGAAACTTCCACATCTAGGGATTTTGAGGATAGCCGATTTTGCTATGAGTCAAGTTTTAACACGATGGAGGGTATAAAACGTTCGGTTCAGCCGAATATAACATCCTGTTTACTCGATTATTTTTTAAATAAAAAAATATCGATACGCCAAATTTTCCCGATTCAATTGACTTAATTCCATATAGTCCTCAACGCCTCCAAATTCTTTCGAAACTCATCATTTACTAAGTCTTTGCAAATATCCTTCACCTGCCTTTACCACAATTTGTGATCAAGAAATGAGCTCTTGTCCTTTGGCAATGAGTGTCTTTACTTTTTTCGTCAAAACCCGGTACACGCCCTTACTTTACAACCAACACCACTTTCCGCACTCCACCACAATTTTCTTCCATTTCCCAAAAAAATAAGCCAATTGCCACCTTGAAATTCCCACCGAAAACCACTGTTTTGCCCTCGGGAAAAAATCTGGAAAATTAAATCAACAGCAAATATGAAAGCAACATTGCTGCCATCAAAAACCAAACAATGTTCGACAGGAGAATTTCGACATGAGTGCCTGTTAAATCTGCTCGAGTAGTTCTTTCTTCTGCACGAGTACATAACCTAACAAGTTTTTATTATTTAAACCAAACCGACCACCATCTGTTAGTTTGAGACTCGCAACACTAAACACAGTCATCCATCTAAACGAACGAACGATGGGGGTACGTGGCTGCATCTGAGACACTATCAAATATCATATCTTTGGCAGACAGAAAAAATTGCAGCAGCAGCAGCAGCAACAAGAAAATACACAACCAAACCACAACAACAAGAGCTACAACACCGAGAACATGCGAAGTAGTCATAACAACTTCTAACCTTCCCATTAAAGTTGAAAAGAGGGCCAGAAAAGTGTCGGCGGCCAACGCACATTTTTCACAAGAAGTACCCACTTGGATGGAAAACGTGTTTTTCCCTCCTCCGCCACACAACTACCTTTCCAACTAAATGTCGAAATGTGTAGCAAACCAGCACACATGTTGTTGTTAGGGATCGGTAACTAGGAATATATGTTGATGTTAATAGCCCCGCCAAACAGACATAAGTGGAAAAGGAAACACACACACACAATCGACAAACGACCACCACTCAATGTGGCATGCTCCACAATAAGTGCAGTTGTCGTTATTGTTGCTATTGTTATTGTGTGTATGGAGTGGCAGACTAGTTATATTTGTTGCATGTTACTGTAAAAAAGGTCTAATGGGCCAAAGCACACGCACACTCACACACTCTCGCTCACTCACGCACATGCATATACCACAATTTCACACTTCAATTCTCGGAGATCTGCACGCATGCGCAACACCATTATTTATGAGAGAATGTGAGAAAAAGAGTTTGCGTGAGCAGCCGATTAGCCACCCAGCATGAGCCAAAGAAGATTTGAAGAAGGCTCACGGGAAAGGGGGCCAATGAGAATTAAGAAAATATGAAAACACACCTTGAGTGGCATGGTAATTTTTGAAATATTGTAAGAGCCATTTCTAATTTAAACTCTTTACTGATCCATTCCGGAAATTTTCCGCACAGTGAGAGTTTTTCTAGTTTATAAAATGGTTTTCCAAATGCTCCTGTCAATTAAGATATTTGCTGACAATTCTTAAATCTTTACCTAATCTATTAAAGTGGACTGTGCTCAATACCAACCATCCTAGGCACAAATTTTGAAGCTGAACGTCAAATAATGTGGGCTGTATCGTGATTTCAAAAGACAGATAGACGGACATCGTTAAATCGACTTAGAATTTTATAGGGTCTAAGACGATTATTTTGAGATGTTACAAACGGAATGACAAAGTTAATATATATCCACCTTTTCAAGGTGAAGGGTATACAGGGTGAAATAAAACGAGTAAAAAAGCAGCTAATATCGGCCAGGCCGAACTTTTAATACCCTCCACCATTTCGAAGGAAATTGAAAAATTTCAAGAAAAAAAATCGAAAACTACCACCTGAATGAAAATCGCTATATGGTGACTATACAAAGACGTAGACCTACATACGATTTTGTTTGTCATAGGCTATAGTGTCCATTACGAACTTCAAATACGAAATTTGTTACAATTACGGTGAATAATATCGCAAAAATCATGAATATACGGAGTATCGGGAGGTACTGTCATATGGAGGCTATACGAAGATGTGGACCTGCATACGAATTTTTTTGCCATAGGCTGTAGTACCCATTGGTATCTTCCAGTACGAAATTTGAAACGATGCAGGTAAATAATGTTGCTGAAATCATCAAAATACCGAATATCGGGAGGTACCGTTATATGAAGGCTATACGAAAACGTGGACCGACATGGCCCATTTACGAAGTTAACCTGCCTACTGGTAAACTATGCATGTATGCAAAATATTAGACTTCTATCTCTATTTGTTCGAAAGATAGCGTGATTACAACAGACAGACGGACAAATAGACGGACAGACAAGCAGCCATCCTAGCCAGACAAACAGACCGATATCGCTAGAATTTTATGCTGATCCAGAATATATATATTGTATATATATATATATATATATATATATATATATATATATATATATATATATATATATTATATATATATATACATACTTTGTAGGTCTATTATGAATATTTAGAGGAGTTACAAACGGAATGACACAGTTTATATACAGGGTTGCCCATATTCGACGGACCCATGAAACAAATTCTTCAGAAAATCGATTGTTATGCAACTTGTGTGCGGTGGAGCGCCGTCTTGTTGAAACCAGAACTGCCTCATACGCTTTCGACGAATAATTGGCATCACAAAATTGGTCATCATGTCGCGATAACGCTCCTGATGGATGGTAACAGCATGGCCATTTTCTTTTTGGAAGAAAAACGGCCCAAACTGTGACTTTTTCGTCATGAAGAGGCACTTCTTGAATCTCCTGAGGATTTTCAGTGGCGTAAAAGCGGCAATTTTGCTTATTTACGGTCCCATTCAATGTGAAATGGGCTTCATCGGACATGATAATTTTGTTCCAAAATTGCTCGTCATCTTCGGCCATTTCGATGACTCTTTGGGCCCATTCCAATCGACGAGGCTTGTCCGCAGGCAACATTCTTTGCGTTAATTGAATTTTGTACGGGAACAAATGCAAATCAATGCGAATAATCCGTTGTAAAGTGGACCGAGCCATGCCCAACTGCTGAGAACGGCGTTTTTGGGATGTTCTTGGGGACCTCTCAACACTGGCTCGTACGGCAGCGATATTCTCGGCTGATCGCCTTGGTCGACTTTATATGGCCCCTTCGGATTAGAAAGAGCCTTACCATTCGAAAATTTTTCGTATAAACGCTTAATGGTGTTCTTAGAAGGCGCACTTCTCACATTTTTTAATGTTTTAAAAGCACGTTGAGTTTTCACAATTGACTTCTTGTAAATTTCAATTATTTCAGATGGGTCCGTCGAATATGGTGGAGAGCATACAGGGTGAAATAAAACAAGTAAAAAAGCAGTGAACTTTTAATACCCTCCACCATTTCGGAGGAAATTGAACAATTTAAAAAAACCGAAAACTACAACTTAATTTAAAACTGTTATATGGGGACTATACGAAGACGTGGACCTGCATACGAAATTTTTTGTCATAGGCTGCAGTGCCCATTACGAACTTCAAATACAAAATTTGTTACAATAACGGTGAATAATGTCGCAAAAATCATGAAAATGCGAAGTATCGGGAGGTACTGTCATATGGATGCTTTACGAAGATGTGGACCTGTATACGATTTTTTTTCCATAGACTGTAGTAGCCATTGGTATCTTCCAGTACGAAATTTGAAACGATGCCGGTGAATAATGTTGCTGAAATCATCAAAATACCGAATATCAGAAGGTACTATTATATGGGGGCTATACGAAAACGTGGACCGACATGGCCCACTTACGAACTTAACGTGCCTACCGGTAAACTATGAATGTATGCAAAATTTTAGACTTCTATCTCAATTCGTTCGAAAGATAGCGTGATTACAACAGACAGACAGACGAACAGACGGACAGCCATCCTAGCCAGACAGACAGACGGACATCGCTAGATCGTCTTAGAATTTTACACAGATCCAGAAAATATATACTTTGTAGGGTCTATTATGAATATTTCGAGGAGTTATGAACGGAATGACACAGTTAATATACGCTCCATAGAATGGTGAAGGGTATAAAAACTGCAAAAAAGCCAAACGCCATAGCTTTTACATTTTTTAAATTTTATTGAATGAAAGCAAAAATGTCGGAAATTGCACCAAATTTTAGAATAAGTTTAGATTTGTTCGAATTGGTCACCTTTGTCACGAATTATGGCCTTGAAACGGTCAATGAAACCGTCACACGCTGCCCGAATGTTGCTCTGCGGTATTTTGGCTCATTCCCGGCGAAGCGCTTGCTTGAGGTGATCGACACTTCGGTGTTTTTTAGTGTCAACCTTGCTTTCCAAAATACTCCAGACACAATAATCCAACGGATTGGTATCCGGAGATTTTGGTGGCCATTGTGCGCTGGAAATGAAGCGAGGAATCTCATTTCTTAACCATTCTTGGGTGACGCGTGCTGAGTCCTGTTGGAATGTCCAAGGTCTGCGGCCAAAATGTTTGCATACCCAAGGCTTTGATACACCCTCCAGAATATTTTCCCGATAATATTCGGCATTTATTCTGATGGCACGGTCGATTAATAGGAGCGGAGAGCCACCATCGGCTATTATAGCGGCCCACACCATCACCATGGCCGGCGCTTGAGTTCTGGTGGCCAACCGAAGGTGCACATTTTCCGCTGACCTCTTTGGCAAGTAAACACGATCATTTTGTTTGTTTACAACCTGCTGGGCAACGAATGTTTTCTCATCGGAGAAACTCACATTCGGCAGTTCACCACATTCGGCCAAGCGAAGCAAGTCTTTAGCTCTTTTGAATCTATTTTCTTTCTGTTGCGGTGTAAGTTCTTGCTTTTTTTTGGAATTTCAATGGCTTTACCCCGAGTTCATTTTTCAATATTTGCCGAATGGAATATTGCGATATGTTCAGCTCACGAGCCATTTTTCGGCCACTGCGACGCGGGTTTCGATCAAGTCGCTTCTTTACTTTTCGAACCTCTTTTGCTGATGTTGCTGTTTCCTTCCGTCCACTTCCTTGACGTCGGTTTAGGCTACCAGTATCACGGTAACAAGCGATGGTACGAGACACAAAAGATTTATTCGCATTTTAACGCTGGAGTGCTCTAACGATAGCCACTTGTGGTTTTCCAGCCAAATATGAAGAAATCACAATAACACGCTTGAATTCCATCACGAATAACTTTTGTTCTGGAAAATTCTCACCAAAATGCTTTTGTACGCTTGTGAACAGTATAATGAGCTGTCACTGGAATAATTTCAACAGCTGTCGGACGAGTGGCTTAGAAATGACAGTAGTCCGAAGTTGGTGGCAGTTGTTTCATCTCACCCTGTATAGAGCTGAAATCCTGAAATTTTATAGAAATACATGAAATGCCACGAAAAATTATAGAGTGCTCAGCAAGAGTAGAATCTGCTCGTTTGTGAACGAATTTTTCTCCCACTATAAAATGACCATGGCATACTCGCCAGCGTTCTAGCGAAACCGAAAAATAGAGTTCTGCTCGTTTTGTAGAATATTTTTATATTTTTCAATGGAATTGCCTGAAAATCCACACAAGAAATTCTTTCTAAGCACTTTACCCCTAGAAGAGAATTGTCTATATAGGTCCACGATATCGTATAGTCCCCATACAACGGTACCCCCCCCCCCTTCCGATACTCGGTATTTTGACGATTTTAGAACATTATTCACCGGAGTCGTTTCAAATTTCGTATTTAGAGTTCGTAATTGGTACTACAGCCTATGACAAAAAATTGTCTATGCAGGTCCACGTTCTCGTGTAGCCCGGTATATCGGTATGACAAAAACTAAAAGACTGCCCAGCAAGAGTGTAATCTGCTCGTTTTTGAACGAATTTTAATCCCAAACGAAAATTAACATGGCACACTCGCCCATTTGAGCGATACCACAGTATCCCCCCCCCCATATTATGGCCCTCAATTTCCAGGCCCTCTGACAAATTGCCTCCAACTAATAATTTACAAAGGCGTTAAGTCGTTCCCCTCCCGTTTGCTAAGTGGAAAAGTTAGCAACCTTCTCGTGTGTTGCATGCAACGAGTACTCATTCTCAGGAAGTTGGTCGGCAGACAATGGCCGACGCCGCACAATACAATAAACAACCTACAGCTGTTACAAGAAGTACTTGGCCGCAGTAGTCTTTCCACCACTTGTGGTAAGTTCTATCAACTCCTGAGAATGAGCACACCGACAACAGCAACAACAACATTGGCTGGCCCAATGTCAGTGTACGAGGAGAGTCAATGTTTTTATGCGGTTTGTTATTATTACCTTTTTTAGTAGTGAATAAAAACAAACCAGACAGAAACACTAGCAACAACAACAAATTCACTAAAAACTGGTTTCCAGTTAAGAAAAAAAAAACAGAAAATAAAAACAAAAGATCTATAAAATAAAATTAAATGAGACTTCAAATCTAAATATGAACTCATAGCTGGAACATAACATGACTGACGACGATGACGACGACAACAACAGCAAAAAACGATAATGATGATGAGGTTTGGCTGACTGGCTGTCGGCCTGTCTGTCCGGAAAGATTAGAGAAGGCGTGTTTTTTTGATATATTAACTATAAATAGGCACGAATGAGGAGTCCAGCAACACCAAAAAAAAATAATAACAATCATGTTGTCAATATTCTTAAAGTCTAGTTAAACAATATTTGATGAAATCAGCAGGACGATATCTGGTTATTGACATGTGCAGATTTGCTACAAGCCCTTGTCAATAAATAGTAAATGCTCGCATGAAGGATTGAATGGGTTCATTGAATTGCTCGCATTATATTTTGCGTGGTTAAACTACGTTTTTCTGTCTGCCATGGATATTTTTAGGCAATTGAACCCAATAAATATTTATGGGTCCCAGCAAAGGCAAGGCATGGCAAGAACAAGTGTGAAGGACTTTTTTGATGCTATTAACAGAACATAAAGGCTACAAACATGGCTACAAAATACATACGAATTAAGATGGCATCAGAAGAAATTGCTGAGATGTGAAATTTTCGACCTAAATGCATTTCACTGAACTCTCTTTCTACCTTGGGAATCTGCCGCAGACATAAGTTCATGAGTATTTTGGGTTAGGTGGAAAAAAGGGGCAGAAAAATCGCAGCATGTCCTGGTGGACATAACCTAAGTCAGTATAGGTCTGTTCAGTAGTACAGTTACAGTTTCTTACATCAGGAATTCAGTTGCCGTAACAAAAATCCTTAACTGTTTTATTTCATTTACTATGATCTGATTGAAGTCTGGTATGGAGTCGTTCCCTAAGAATTAAGATCTGATATTTGCAAACGCTTGGCATAGACAGAGAAAATCCTCCAATGTTTCATCATCTTTCAGGCATGTCATGCATATGCTGTTATCTGTACATCCTATCTTGTATAAAGGAGCCTGTAGACCGATCCAGGTGGCCTGTAAGGATGAATTTCCCCCACTAATCCCTTTCTTACCTTGTAATAAAAGGTTCTTAATTTCAACCTCATTGAAGTCTACCCATAAGATTTTTGTGATTTTTTTCAACGTCTTCAGTGTTCAATAGGGATATGTGAGCATTTTGGATTGTCCAAGTTCACTGTTGCTAATTGGCTGCCTGTTTTGACGAGAGAGTTTGCTATTTCATTACCTCTAATCCCCACATGACCTCGTACCCATATAATGCGCACTTTAGGATGAGATGAAAAAACTAAGCCACTAGTCCGACAGCTGTTAAAATTATTCCAGGATAGTTCATTATATTGTTTACAAGCGTGATACTGGTAGCGCAGCCCGACGTCAAGGAAGTGGACGGAAGAAAACAGCAACATCAGCAGAAATGGTTCGAAAAGTAAAGAAGCGACCTAATCGAAATCCGCGTCGCAATGGCCGAAAAATGGCTCGAGAGCTGAACATATCGCAATATCCCATTCGGCAAATATTGAAAAATGAGCTCGGGGTAAAGCCATTGAAATTCCAAAAAGTGCAAGAATTTACACCGCAACAGAAAGAAAATAGACTCAAAAGAGTTAAAGTGTTGCTTCGCTTGGCCGAAAGTGGTGAACTGCCGAATTTGATTTTCTCCGATGAAAAAACATTCGCTGTTCAGCAGTTTGTAAACAAACAAAATGATCGTGTTACTTTCCAAAGAGGTCAGCTGAAAATGTGCACCTTCGGTTGGTCACCAGAACTAAAGCGCCGGCCATGGTGATGGTTTGGGCCGCCATAACAGCCGATGGTCGCTCTCCGCTCGTATTGATCGACCGTGGCATCAGAATAAATGTCTTAAGCCTTGGGCACGCAAACATTTTGGCCGCAGACCTTGGACATTCCAATAGGACTCAGCACCATCGCACTTAGCACGCGCCACTGGTTACAAAATGAGTTTCCTCGCTTCATTTCCAGCGCACAATGGTCTGGAAAAATATATATATAAATTATGGGGTTTGGCTTTGTTGCAGTTTTTTATCTCACCCTGTATGGGGGCTATACGAAGACTTGTGCCTGCGTACGCAATTGTTTGTCATTGACCCATTGCGAACTGTAAATACGAAATTAAAAACAACTCCAGTGATTAAAGTCCCTAAAATCATCAAAATACCTAATAGCGGGGGTACCGTTGTATGGGGCTATACGATATCGTGGACCTATATAGACAACTCTCTTCTAGGAGGTAAAGTGCTTAGAAAGAATTTCTTGTATGGATTTTCAGACAATTCCATTGAAAAATGTAGCTTTAATCATCAAAATACCGAATATAGGGAGGTGCCGTTATATGGGGGCTTAACGATATCGTAGACCGATATAGCCCATCTTCGAACGCAACCAGCCTGCAGACTGATCTGTGCAAAATTTTAGCTTCCTATTTCTTTATCTTAATTCGTTTTGATTCTTGCGTGATTACAACAGACGGTAGGGGCTAAATCGTCTTAGAATACTACGCTGATCCAGAATATATATACTTTGAATGGTCTAAAATTATTATCTCGATGAGTTACAAACCGAATGATAAACTTCATATACCCTCCATACTATGTATGGTGGATGGTATAAAAATTTTGAAGCTTTGTGGAAGAGGTACCAGAAGAATTAGGTCGATATCTATAATTTTCACACCAGATCTTGAGCTAGTAAAAATATTGGGATATGTAAAATTTGAAGACAATCTGATGCTTATATAGCATTTTATGTGAAATATAATTATTCAAAATCTTGATCCCTTGTGGGGGAGGTACCGGAAGGAGTGACCCGGCATATTCCATTTTCACACCTGGTTTGGTACTGATAGAAATATTGGGATGTGTCGAGTTTAAAAATAATCAGATGCTCGTTTCAGGTATTATAAGCTTCATTGTTACTACAAATGTTAACCCCCTTTTGTGGGGGAGGTGTCAGAAGGAGTAGACTGATATATCCCACCTTCACACCAAAGCGTGAGTTAATAAAAACCTAAGAATATGTCAAATTTGAAGATAATCCGACTTTTATGTCACATTTTATAAGAGTTATTATTATTCTGAATTTTGTCCCATTGTGGGGGAGGACCTTGATGAAGTGAGCCGATATTGTCCATCTTCGCACCTGACCTATCACTAAATCAAACATTCGGATTTGCAAAGTTTGACGATAATATTACCATGTACCAAGTTTGGATCAAATCGGATACTCGACTCCAAATGTCCTGAAACGGATTTTGTGCAAAGAGACCTAGGGTCTAAAACAGTTATTTCGATGAGGCACGTTTTGCTCGTTTCAATTGATATATACCCTCTGTAGCCATATGGCTGTGGGTATAAAAAGTCCCAGTTTCGCCCTCCCCCCTAGCATCGAGCCATTGTGTAACAACTGTTTCCGGTGGGCATTTGTGATAGGAATCCACGGGTCTCTGGTAAGAATTTATGTTTCATATAATGAAGCTGAAATTGTTTCAGGTATCCGGGCTCAATACAATATTTTCCGTTGACTCACGCGTTGTTACCCGTAAATTTTTGGTGGTATGTCACCACTTTGTCTTTATTTATACAATCGTCCGTCGCCTTAAGCCTTATGACCGCGACAACCAGTTCATGCCTTATCTGAATATCTGTTGAGTATTTAGTTTGGCTATTTTAAATGCGTACTCAATCACAACAAATTGTTTGGTCCTCAAGATCCCATTTAAGGGAAGCGCTACACTATTTTCGACGCCCCAAAGATTTTTGGAAGTGGTTCCATCTAAAGTAACAAAGAAAACTAAAATACGATATTAAATAGCAGTTTAAATCGAAAAAAAAGCTATGCATCTCCTGAAGTGCCACTTGGCTAACTTTGTAATTCCCCCATTTTCCTCAACATTTTAATTGACAATAGAAGAGAAAAACCCATTCTCCATTCGCACAATATGTGTGTATAGAACTTCGTTTGTTGTATTTTTTTATTTATTTTATTGTTTTGATTTGGTTTTCAGTTCATTTGATAAGATTGTGTGGCCCATCAAGGTCTGTCTGATATGGAGAACAACGCATGGACGGACGGACGGACGGGCGAACGAGCTAGTGAATGGATGGACAGACAGACAGCCAGACTAACAAATGAACGAAACGAAATCATTTATAATTTTGTTTTCTCTCTGACACACGGCGTTATCATTTGCGGATCATGAAATGTATATTTTGTTTCGTTTGGTTTGGTTTTTCGACTCGAAATGGGAAAATGAAGTTCAGTTCAACGGTATTCTGATATTTTTAGAGATAGCAAGGCAATGGAAGTAATTTGATTCATTAAAAATAATTTAGTTTACTTTTCGGGTTATAAAGGTATGTACGTCAAACCGTGTTTGGAAAGTTGGTAAATGGAGAATGGTCGTAAAGATACTTGAAAGTTCAGTGACTGCTTCAATAAGTTTAAATATTGCAGGTGGGCGTTATTACAGACGAGCAGGTGGGCGTTATTACAGACGAGCGGGAGGAAGTCTTCAGAAACGACCGGAAGGGAGTCTTAACAGACGAGCGGGAGGGAGTCTCCATTGACGAACCGGTGGGGGTCTCTATAGACGAGCTGGTGGGGCAGTCTCTGTAGACCATCTGTGGAGGGAGTATCTTAAAGACGAAAATCATTTATAATTTAAAGACGATCTGTGTAAGCAGTTTCTATAGGCGAGGTGGAAGGAGTCTCCATAGGTGAGCTGGTGGGGAAGTCTCCATAGACGAGCTGGTGGGGGTCTCCATAGACGAACTGGTGGGGGAGTATCCCAACACAAGCTAGTGCAGGCAATCCTTATAGACGAGCTGATGGAGGATGTCCTTATAGACGAACTGGTGGGGGAGTCTCTATAGACGAGCTGATGGCCGAGTCTCTGTAGACTTTTTGTGAAGGGAGTATCTTAAAGACGAAAATAGCATTTATAATTTAAAAACGATCTGTGTGGGCAGCCTCTATAGACGAGGTGGAAGGGAGTCTCCATAGACGAGCTGGTGGGGGAGTATCAATAGACGAGCTGGTGGCGAGTATCTACAGACATGCTGGTGGAGGGAGTCTCTATAGACGAGCTGATGGAGGGAGTCTTTATATACGAGCTGTGGAGGGAGTCTTTATAGACGAGCTGTGGAGGGAGTCTTCAAAGACGAGCTGGTGAAGGGAGTCTTTAAAGACGAGCTGGTGAAGGGAGTCTTTAAAGACGAGCTGGTGATGGTAGTCTTCAAAGACGAGCTGGTGAAGGTAGTCTTTAAAGACGAGCTGGTGAAGGGAGTCTTTATAGACGAACTGTGGAGGGAGTCCCTATAGATGAACTGTGGAGGGTATTCCTATAGACGAACTGTGGAGACAGCTGTTGGGGGAGTCTTTATAAACGAGCAGGTGAGGGAGTGTCTGTATGCTATGTATGGAGGGAGTCTCTATAGAGGAGCTGGTGGGGGAATCTCCATAGACGAGCTGTGGAGAGATTCTTTATAGACGAGCTGTGGAGGGTGTCTCCAGAGACGAGTCGCCTGGGAGTTTTTTAAAATCTGGCTGTGAGTCTTTATAGGCGACCAGAAGGGAGTTTTTTTTAACCAGAATTCCTTCTTGCCAGTGGGCAGGTTAAGCTCGAAAATGGGCAATGTCAGTCCACGTTTTCATATAGCCACCATACAACGGTAAACCCCCTCCAATCTTCGGTATTTTAGTGATTTTAGAGATATTTTTTAGCTGAATTGCTTCAAATTCTGTATCTTAAGTTCGTAATTGGTACTACAGCCTCTGAAAAAAATCGCATATACAGGTCCACGTTTTCTGATAGCCCCCATATAACGATACCTTCCTATATTTGGTATTTTGATGATTTTAGCGACATTAATAACCCGAAATTGTCTCACATTTCGCATTTGAAGTTCGTAATGGATAACTCAACCTATGACAGAAAATTGTCTATGCAGGTCCACGTTTTCGTATGGCCCACATACCTCTGTTTTTTCGGAATTTTGGTGATATTAGCGAATTTCAAAGTCAAAGTATTTTTTTTAAATTTTGTATTTGATGGTCCTAATGGGTAAAAACATTGTGTATGAAGGTTCTCATCTTCGTATAGCCCTCGACAATTTTTTTTTGTTTCCAGTTTTTTCCAAATGGTGGAAGATATTGAAAGTTCGGCCCGGACGAACTTAGGAGCTTTTTAATTGTTTTTTTTTGAGTGGTTCGTATCTTTTTAAGGTTTTCCGCTGTCAACTTTTAAAAGTTTTCACGGAAGAAAAAACCTTACCTTACTCTTTCAGGAAGAAGCTACTGGGCAATTCCTGCAGGAAAAGTAACCAGACAAACCTTATGCCACAAAAACTTTTTACTCTGTTCTAGAACCTGCAAGAATCTACTACAATTTTGTCGACATCATGAAGGGGAAATTGGTTATCGTAGAAAGCATTTTTAAATTCATTGCAGTGCTGGAACAGACCATATGTTTGCTTTTTTGTCCAGAGTGGTTAAAACAAGGGAGTCTTTATAGACGAGCGGAAGGGAGTCTTCATAGACGAGCGGAAGGGAGTCTTCATAGACGAGCGGAAGGGAGTCTTCATAGACGAGCGGAAGGGAGTCTTTATAGACGAGCGGAAGGGAGTCTTCATAGACGAGCGGAAGGGAGTCTTTGTAGACGAGCGGAA
Source organism: Musca domestica (assembly GCF_030504385.1). Lineage (NCBI taxonomy): Eukaryota > Metazoa > Arthropoda > Insecta > Diptera > Muscidae > Musca > Musca domestica. Next base: position 60,111 of record NW_026712452.1, on the reverse strand, counting down.
GGGAGTCTTTATAGACGATCGGAAGGGAGTCTTTATAGACGAGCGGAGGATATTGAAAGTTCGGCCCGGATGAACTTAGGAGCTTTTTACTTGTTTTTTTTTTTTTTTTGAGTGGTTCGTATCTTTTTAAGGTTTTCCGCTGTCAACTTTTAAAAGTTTTTACGGAACAAAAAACCTTACCTTACTCTTTCAGGAAGAAGCTAATGGGTAATTCCTGCAGGAAAAGTAAACAGACAAACCTTATGCCACAAAAACTTTTTACTCTGTTCTAGAACCTGCAAGAATCTACTACAATTTTGTCGATATCATGAACGGGAAATTGGTTATCGTAGAAAGCATTTTTAAATTCATTGCAGTGCTGGAACAGACCATATGTTTGCTTTTTTGTCCAGAGTAGTTAAAACAAGCTATGATTAAATCAAACTTCAACATTTGATAATGAAAGTGTTTGCTGGGTGTTTCGAATTTCCCAAGTTCCATCAAGCATAACCCCTGCCCTATCGTTAACTTTAAACCTTGAACTGAATATTTGACACAGCAAGATTTTGATTTAAAAAGACAAAGTTCAAATAAGTCCCAGTTCAAAAAAAGATCATACCCATACTGCACTTGAATTCAATTTATGTACAACTGAATGTGCACTTCGTCTCGCACAGCAAAATACCGGCCAAATGAGTAGAGTAGTTCTCACATTTTCTCTCTCTCTTTTCACAACAAATAGCCAAAACAAACAGGGCACAGAAACCGAAAATTAAAAAGTAAACAAAATACACAAATTTCGAGTTTACCTTTGTCGCCGGTATTTTTGGGGGTGATCAGGTAAAAAAAATTCCACCAACAAACAACAGAAGTCGTAAACAAGAAAAATATTCCAAATGGCCTTTTTCCAAAATGATCAAATAAGAATTTTTGTTCATTCCTCCTCTGCTAATGTTTGTTGCAATGTAATGATATGTTGTTGTATGTTCTTCCACCTCCTTTCCTCCGTTCGTGAAAATGAGCAAGGCTAACAAACATTTCAAATAGTTAATTATTATTTTCATTTGGTTTTTGTTGGAAAGTGTTTAGTAGTGTTCTCCCCCAGATTTCGAATGTTTTGTTGTTGTTCGGAGAGAGAGTTTATCCAGTCAGAAGTGGTTGGTTTGATGTTGCAGCGAGATCATATGGAGCGAGGGTATGTTGTGTGCGGTTATTAAAGTGGCACAATGATTTCGGAAGAATGTGTGTAAAAGTGGTCGGCCGGTGAATGGAGTACATATTTTTATCGTAATGACAAAATGCTGGCGGCATTTGCCCATTTGTTTGTACAACCACCGTAGAACATGTTTCAATAGGTAAACCGGACCGAACTATTCACAGGCAAAGTGAGAAAAAAAAGAAAGAACAGACAACTGAGATCAAAAGCAATGCTGCACAATGGGTAGGAAATGACATTGCGAAACAGGCAAAGTAAATGGCCGACAGTTAAATTCATGTGGGCATAATTCTAAAACAAATAAATGAAAATTTTATGAAAATCTTTGAAGGAAGTAGGAAGAAAATGTAACTCTGTGCTCATTGTATAAATATTGCAAGGTAGTTGCAAGTCCTGACGTTTTGTTTGAAGTTTTATTTTTTTCAGCTATGTATTCTGAGGTTTTAATTCTTAAGGATTTACTTCAAAAAAAAAACTATTTTAAAAATATCCAATTTTATCCGAAATCATAAATTCCATATTCATCAGGTTTCTGGTTGAGAGAAATATTTAGATATGGCAAGTTGTAAAGGATCGCTGACTTGTTTCGCAAGTTATGGCAGATGGAAGTATTGAAAATTGTGACCCTTTGTGGAGAGGTGCCAGAAGGGGTTCATAGATATATATCATCTTTACAACAGATCTTGTGTTAGCAAAAACGTTTGTATATGTGAAATTTGAAGAGACTTTGATGCTTATTTCGATTTCTTTGGGCGTTGGGATCTTGTGTTGATGGAAATATTGAGATGTGCCAAGTCTGAATGGAATCGGATGTTAATTTCGAGTTTTATGAACTCCATGGATATTCAAAATTTTGATCCTTTGTGGGGGAGATACCCGAAGAAAAGAACCGATATATCCCATCTTCACAGAAGAACTTGTGTTAGTAGAAATAACGGTATGTATGAAATATGAACCGGATGTTTATTTCGGATTTTATAATCGATTTGTTTATTCAAAATTTTAACACTTTGTGGTGAAGTACCAGAAGGAATGGTCTGGTATCTATCATCATTATAACAGATCTTGTGTTGATGGAAATTTTGACATGAATGGAATCGGATGTTAATTTCGACAAATTCTAACTTATGGAGGGATAGTATGGTAGCAATCTCTAGGTAAAACTACCTTCAAAAAAGCATTGATAAAGTCCAAAGAGGTCGGGCTATAACCAGTTATTTCATAACACCTAGGTAAAGTTTCGAATCACTGGCATCCATATGCCAAACAGGGACACCTGGACTCGAAACACACTACCTTTTAACGGCATAGCGGTCTATACCGATGGTCTTCTGTGAATACTTGAATATCCGGAGATTCCTTAAGATCCGGAGATCCAGGCAGAAATCTTTGCTATCAGGAAAGCCATGGAACTGCTGGAAAAAAGAATCAATGAGTTGAATAGACCGGTGACTATATGCGTCAATAGTCAGGCGGCCTTGAAGTCTCTCAATTCTTTTACAATCAAATCGATGGCTGTTCTGGAATGCAGAAATGCTCTGGAAAGATTTAAATCGTTGACAAACAACGAATGAATCAGCAGATGAATTGGCCAGACGCGGATCTGAATCAGTAGATTTGGAGATCGGCAGCGAAGCCTCCTTATGCCACTTCTTCCAAGTATTGCACAAGCGCTACCTTGGGAGATTCAATCAGATCGGCAGCTCAGCGAAGCCTCCATTATGCCACTTCTTCCAAGTATTGCACAAGCACTACCTTGGGAGATTCAATCAGAACTGGCTAACTGGAAGGGGATGTAATGTCTCAAAAAAATATATATATATATGGCCAGTAATCTCCGAGAGAAGATCAATGTCGCTCGTCTCATTGGCGAAATCTGACCTAAAGCTTATGGTGGGTTTAACTACTGGACACTGTAACACAAGGGCCATGAATTCAAATTGGAGGACGAGGAGGAAAATGAGAAGGTAGAACACTTACTCTGCCTCTGTCCAACTCTCTTTGGAGTCCGACAAAGATTACTGGGTAAGCAAATTCTGCCCGACTTGTCCTCCTTCTCTGAATGTGAACCAGCAGCTATGCTTCAGTTAGCCAGAAGATTGAAATGGCTAAAGACAACACACTTATTTACAGCGTAGCTATGCTATCATAATTTTCTTATCCCTACCTTCTAACTCTATCCTTCTTCTCTATTTTTTTTTCCATTTTTTTTCTCTTTTAATTCTCTTTCAGATAGGATGAACACAATGGACCAGCAGATCACCGAAAGGAGTGGTTCTACGACGCATCCTTTAACCTAACCCAATTTCGCGATTTATGAGCTTTATGAATATTCAAAATTTTTCCCCTTGTGGGGTAGGTACCAGACCGATACATTCCATCTTCACAACAAACCTTGACCTAAAAAAAATTGTGAGATATGTGTAATTTGAAGACAGTCGGAAGCTTCTTTCACGTTTTAAAAAAGTGTTGAGTATTACAAATGTTGACCCTTTGTGGCGAGGTACTTGTTGAAGTGGGCCGATATTATCCGTTCCCACACCTGTTCTGCCATTGATACAAATATTTGCAATATTTTATTTGCAAAGTATGAAAAATTTTGCATGTTCTATGAGGTAAATTATTTTCTATGAGAATTTCGAGAGTTATCGTGCTATTAGCACGTCGATGTGCTGTCACTCTGCCGAATTGGCACCCAAATAAGAAAATAATATATTTTTAATATTTTTCCAAAAAGCAATTGAAACAATAGTTGGTCAGCAACTCGATTTGCTCTTAGTGGCCAAGGATTATAGGGCTTTCTATTCTAGAAATTGTACTTGGTACATCAGCTAAACCTCATCGTTTTTCTGGCGCCCTAATAATAAAAACGCATTAATACATCTAAAAAAACTTTGAAGTCGTTTTATAACGACGAAAACTTTCAATGTATCGATATATTTTAGTTCGTGCCAATTATTAACTCGATTTACGTTTACACTGCCGAATTGGCGCCCAAATAAAGAATAGCATTTTTAATATTTTTCGATGGCAAAAAAAACAATAGTTCGTGTCGGTCAGCACCTCGATTTCCTGTTAGTGATTAAGGATAATAAGGCTTTTTATTCTAGGAATTTCATTTAGACCAGCAGCTGATAATCGTCCTTTGTCTGGCGCCCAAATAATAAAAATGAATTGATGCATTGATGACCAAATAAACTTTGAAGTCATATTTTAACGACGAAAAATGTTATCGATATATTTTAGTTCGTGCCGATTATAAACACTATTTGCGGATACACTACCAAGTTGGCGCCCAAATAAGAAAAAAATACATTTTAATATTTTTTCCAATGCAAAAAAAGCCATTGAAGTAGAAGTTCGTGTCAGTCAGCAACTCAATTTGCTGTACGTGGCCAAGGATAATATGGTTTTTGATTCTAGAAATTTCGTTTAGAGCATCAGCTGATCATCGTACTTTTTCTGGCGACCAAATAATAAAAATCGATGATCAATAAACTTTGAAGTCATATTATAACGACAAAAAATTGTATCGATATATTTTATTTCGTGCCGATTAGCAACTCGATTTGCGGTTACACTGCCGAATTGGCGCCCAAATAAGAAAATGTGCTGTTAGCAGCCAAGAACTTATAAGGCTCTTTATTCAAGCCGTCGTATTTGAATCTTCAACTCCCCATCGTTCTTTTTTTCTGGGATGAATGTTTAAATGATTATTAACATTTATACCTTACGTGGGATCTTCAATAAGCAAAAATGTCCAAAATTCAAACACCATGATGTAAAATCATCCCACTGTGCATGTTTAGTGCACTAAGAATAACAACAAAAATGATCATTTCAAACTACTATCTACCTACACACACGCACACACAGTTAGTTAATCATAGACGAAAATAAACTTTCGCCTGTTGCGACTGGGTATAGCTTTTTTGTTATTGTTATTTTTTTTGTTTTCTTACTAGTATTACTTCTTTTTTCTCTTCTTATTCACTCCTTTTGCAGACAAGATTAACAAAATACCACAAAGAAGTTAAACTGCAAAGCAACTCTTTTTTCGGTTTTAATTCATGCTTGGCTGATTTTCAGACTCCAACAAACATTGAACAAACTTGGCTGATTTAAGACAATTTTGTATTTCGTTGTTGTTGTTATGTTTATTTTTCTTAATTGAATTAAATTTAAGAAATAATTTATTACTGGATTGTGTGTTGGACGACGTTGTGATGGTAGGTAGGTGCCTACTTCAAAAAAATTTCCTTTCACACAATTGAAATTTCAAATTTCGTGTTATACAGATACGAAAATAAACATTTTTTGCACACCTTTTTCTTTTTTTTCGAAGCTGTTGCTGTTGTTGTCTTTTTTACAATTAATTTTGGTTAACGAGAAATGCGAAATGCATTGATGATGCCCCAACCAAACAATACAACAATATACACACACTTTATTTGCTGGGGAACAACAACAACAAGAATTGCGGGGGGAAACCGGCCAGCAGGCAATACGATCCATAAATTTTAGATCACTCACAAAATAACACAATTTTTAGGCTTTTTCTTCTCTTTTTTCTCTCTCTCACTCTTTCTCTTTTTTTATTTGGCTTTCTTTTTGGCCAATTCTTTTTCGATTATTAAGGCCTTATCTTATTTTGAACTTAATTACAACAAAACAATGACATTCGTTTGTTATTTTTTTATATTACAATATGGACAATAATAATTTATAATTATTTTCAAATTTTATTTTGCCGTATATTTTAATATTATTTTTATTGATATTGCTTATTATTCTTCTTTTTCGATTTTTTGTTAACAACTTCAGTAACAACAAATACACAACCCGCTTTGTTTTACAACACAAAAACCCAATAAACAACTTTCAAAAAAACGTGAATGGAACGAACGAAGAACGAGTGATACGAACACACACTAATCTAAACACACACGACACTAACTAAAGCGAGCGAACGTTAAACGTTGTTGGTTGGCTAGTTAGCACGATGGACAAAAACACAACACCTGCACCACACAATAGAGCCGCAGCCGTTGCCGGTCAGCGCCGTTACATTTGTTCTTCTACTGAAAACATCATTGGCGCAGCGTTTCATAAAATAACGGCGTCGCTTTTAATGCCTGTAAAGAAGAAATGAGAAGAAAAAATGATGCTGCTTTCAGTCAATGGATTTAATAATTTCGGTTTCAAAAATACTGAAAGACAACAATTTCGAAAAAATAAAATTATAAAAGAATATGGTCATGATATAATTAAGAATTTAAAGTCATCATATGTTGAGCATTTTTTAGAATTATTCATCTGATAACATCTCATAGCATGTCATTGTCATTCATCTGATAACAATCCATTGTTTAGGTCAAGTAAAAGTTTAGGTCGGGTCTTTCAGCTTTTGAATTATAAAAGGCTTAATAGTATGAGATTACCGGATTTAGTAAACCTAGTAGATTTCAGTTGGTATTCAATCAAATAAATCCCAATAAATAATAAGGAGGTGCAACAATTTCGTTTAACTACAGAAATACGGCCCTGAGGCTATGCCCGCTTTCATTCAAAATTATATGCAAGAAGTGGTTTTCATTTATATGATATTTTTGCTATTTTTTTAAAATGAGTTAAATAGCGCGAAAAATGAATGAAATGACTTGATTTACCTTTTAAAAAATGATCCAAACTGCTCAAACTTTCCAGGGCAAAACTGGTTAATAGCCTTAATGCAGAAGTCAGGCACACTTAAAGTGAGAATACAAAAAACGCTTTTTTGAGCGACTTAAGTCATCGGCTGGCTACTTCGTGGAGATTTAGGTTGACTTAGTTCGATCAAGTGCCCGCTACTATGTCAGAGCAAAGTCCACCCTAAAATTTTAGATTCGTTCCAAGAGTTCGTGTTAAGGTGAAAATACATAAAACTCTATTGACTAGCTTATGTCTGTTTCGGAAAAGAACAAAGAATCTTAGCGCCAAAATCGAACTATCTTGCTTTAGGTCTAGCACTTTTGTTCCTCTACGAAGAATCCATCCGATCAGTCAAAAAAGCGTTTTATGTATTCTTACCTTTAGACTTTTTTTGTATATATTATGTATCAGCGTAAAATTCTAAGACGATTTAGCTATCTTTCGAACGAATTGTGATAAAAGGCGAACATTTTGCAGACATTTGCATTTTGCAGTAGGCAGGTTAAGTTCGTAAATGGGTCATATCGCTCCTCGTTTTCGTATAGCCCCATATAACGGTATCTCCCGATATTCGGTATTTTGATGAACTTTAAATACCAAATTAGAAATGATTCCGGTAAAGAATGTCGCTAAAATTATCAAAATACCGAATATCGGGGGTACCGTTATATGGGAGCTATACGAAAACGTGGACCTACATGGCCCATTTTCTGTTTTATGCTGTAGTATATTTTGTGAACTTCAAATACCAAATTTGAAACAATTCCTGTAAATAATGTCGCTAAATTCAACAAAATACCGAATATCAGGAGGTACCGTTATATGGGGGCTATACGATGACGTTGACCTACATGGCTCAGTTTCTGTCTTAGGATGTAGTATCCATTACGAACTTCAAATACGAAATTAAAACAGTTCCGGTAAATAATGTCGCTAAAATCATCAAATACCGAAAATGGGGGGGTACCGTTATATGGGGGCTATACGAATACGTGGACCTACATGGCTCAGTTTCTGTCTTAGGATGTGGTATCCATTACGAACTTCAAATACGAAATTAAAACAATTCCGGTAAATAATGTCGCTAAAATAATCAAAATACCGAATATCGGGTAGTACCGTTATATGGAGGCTATACGAAAATGTGGACCTACATGAACCATTTTCAAGTGTAAATCAAAGAAACCAAAAGTGGCATCCATATCAAATTTTAGGACTTAGCTCTATGCCTTCAACCAAGACCAAATTTAGTACCATTCAGTACTTTTCGTACATTTATAATACATATTTCCAAAACCACCTCCATATCTCAATCCCAGATACCAACAGACCTCAATATTAAATTTCATGATTTCAGCTCTATCCCTTCACCCAATACGAAATTTACTACTATTTAGTACCTTTCATACGCTTGCTGAGCGCATCCTATCTAGCAGCAGAGACCCCAATACCAACTTTTTATATTCCAAGGTCAACCCAAAAACTAATTTTACCGAGTTTAGTACAGTTGTTGCACTTAGTACACATTTCCAAAAACACTTATGTACTTATACCCAAACTTAATTTTTACACCAAATGCTGAGATTTTAGCTGTATTCGTTTACCAAATACCAAATCTCACCCCTACCCAACAACATTGACCCATTTGCACAATATCAAGATTCTAGTTTCAGCCGTTTCGCCTGGGCTTCGATGAATCAGTCAGTCAGTCAGCCCTTCACCTTGGAAAGGAGGATATAATAAATTTGTCATTCCGTTTTAACATATCTAAATATTCGTCACCTCTAAGATATTCGTCTTGATCAGCATAAAGTTCTAAGTCGATTTTACGATGTCAGTCTGTTGAAATCACGATACAGGCCACATTATTTGACGTAGAGTTTCAAATTTGACACAGTGTTTGTATTGTGTCTAGGATGGTTGGTATTGAAAATGAGATATATCGGTTCACGTTTTGGGATAGTGCCCTTATAACGGTAGCTTCCGGTATTTGGTGTTTTGATGGTTTTAGCCACATTTTGCCACGAATTGGTATAAAAATTGGTATTTGTAGTTCGTTATGGGTTCTAGCGCCGTTGGCGGAATATCTAGGTCCACGTTTTTCTATAGCGCACATATAACGGTACCTTCGTATATTCGGTATTTTGACGATTTAAGCCACATTTTCTAATAGATTTGTGTGAAATTTAGTTTTTGTACTTCATAATGGGTTCTATTTGATATATAGATCGATATTCGGTAGTTTGATTTTGTAGTATGAAATTGCTATATGGGCTCTCGTTTTGGTGTGGCCACATTCTCCTACCGATTTTACTGATGTTTTTAAAGTGAAACGCGTTTGAACCCAGATACTTTTGTACAAAAATGCTTTCTTTACCTAATGGTGAAGGGCATTAAAAGTTCGGCCCGGCCGGTTTTTTTTACTTATTTTTGACTCCTGATCTTTAACAACATTTGAATACGTTTACCCAATTTGAAGTAGACTATAAAATTGTATACCATTGATTTCCAGTGTTAAAAATACATTGTTAATATATTTTATACAAATAAAATACAAATTCTATATTGGTGAACATAATTTTTATTTATTTTCGTAATTAAAAATGTATGTATGTAGAAAATCTATAAATTATCTCTCCTGTGGATTAATGCAGCAACTGGTCGGCTTTTCTTTTAAAATTGTTGATATGATTTGGTTCGTTTAATGTAATATTTACCATATTTGAACCATTTACCATTGAACCATTATTTTCCATATAAAAATTAATATTCAATTTAATATACATTAACACAACTTCTGGCAACGAATAACTCACAAAAAAAAAAATAAAAAAGGACAAGGAAAATATAAAAAGGGACCTGTTTCTGTATGTCCATACTAAAGTGAATGCGAAAGTAAAATACCGTTCCAAATATTTTTTGAAATGTTTGTATTTTTAGAGTTAAATTAAATATTATATTAGACATTTGAAATGGTGCTTTCCCATCGCATTTACTATGGTATAGACAACCAGAAACAGGCTCTAACGACCAGATTACACATGTGTAAAGTGACATTTCAAAACATACATTAAGAAATTCCCAACATTTTTAATCTTAAAAGTAACGCTATGATACATAAACTGTATAATATTAATACACTTGAATTTTATTTATTTTGTAGCATATTTATGGTAATTTTTTACATACTTTTACGCGTTTCTTTTTAAATGAAAACTTGTGGGGAGTATGCTTTAAAAATTATGCAGGTAATTGTGGAAAATTTCACTTTACATATGACTCCAACATCGCTTGTAATCTAGCCTTAAGCAATTATTAAAAAATAAAATAGTCATACTGTATTTCAACAAATATTTAATGTAAACTTAAAAAAAATAAATTTTCATAAATATAAACAAGTAGTTTTGCCTCTAATGAAGCATTTGTTCAAGTCTCTGTTTTACAATAAAAACTTAAATGAGAAAATTAAAAAAGTACTATATTTAATGCGTTTCCTATTAAATTACTTATTGGCCATGATGTTACAAAAAGTCTTTTTTTAGGTTGGATAAGCTAGACTAGAATTTTATAAAAAGGAAAAAATAATAAAAAAAAAAATCAGCCACTAGCCGACCATACAATATATCCTTCAACAAAATATAAGTGATTTTTTTATTTATGTATGAATTTATGTTCTGAATTGTTCAAATTCGGCCAGATCATGGAAATAGAAACCATTTGTCTACTTTTATTACATATAAACTTTAAATTTTTTCAAATCAATTCAATGTAAGCTGGGACTAAGACATTTTTTGATAAGTTTCCTAGGATTTGAAAGATTGCTGTATTGTTTTGCATGCTAAAAAAATGACAGTAGAATCGGCGAATTTATTTCTCAAGACAATTGACTGACCTTATTTTGTTAGATTTGTCTAAATGTTCAAATGTATTTGTGAAGGATACTTGAATAAATATAAGATTTTTAAAATACATACAAATATATGAATAGCTTGATATCTTGTTGGTTAAAAACAAAAATCTTTTATACAATTACTTGTGAAACTTATAAACATATTTCGAGTCTTCAATAGTAACTATTTAATAAATCTCCATAAAAGTAGGTGGGTGGGTAATTTGTTTAATCTTCTCCTAAAATTAACTACAATTTAAGCATAAGGCCTTTGTTTAAATATTGCAAATAATGTTCTCCTTTCACATACCTAAGTTTCAGATGAATTTGATTGAATAACGACATTTATAATTTAAATTTTCCAACTGCATTGATATGCTTTACCATCTACCAACACTAGTTTAAGCTTAATAAATGTTTTCTTGTTGCTGCAACAAAAAATCTGTCTCCATCGCCAATTCGGATAGAAGGATGATCAATCGACACCTATAACGTTTTAAAGACTGTGCAATTTTTAATTTAAATTCATCGAATAACATCTGAAAATTGCAAATATAATCATTATTTTAAACCTACATATAGAGTGTTAATTAAATGTTTTTATAAAATGGAAAAATTAACTAAACTTAATTATTATAGCAAAGCAGGCAAGAAAAATTTGAATACCACTGTTTTATCAAATCATAAGTTCAAACTTATCCTGTTTCGTAGAAGGTGTTGAACAGCAATGCACCATCATTGGTTCTCCGTCCGTCGCAGCTAGCGCCATTGAAGTCTGCTGTTGTGACAAGCCTGGACCATCTTGTGATTCTGAGGAATTTGTGACATTTCATTAAAACCACTGTCGGTGCGATAAAATGTCAATGATTTTTGGGTGAACTATTTATAGGTGTGTGATGTACCACACCACCAAAGGATGAGGAACTTGTTGGTTGCAATGCTGCAGGATTTAGGTTCTTCTTTTTTAAATCTTGGCAAATACGATTTAATTTCTGCTCATCTCTTTTAGGGTCCTCATTTTCGTCTCCTTCGTCGTTTAACCAATTCGCCGAAAAAGATTGTGACAAATTTTTACGACTTGCCGAACGTCTTTTACCTCTCGGTGTATCCGATTGTGAAGAACTACATGTAGAACTATGGGCCGAAACCTGAGATATTTGCATATCTTCCACATCAATGCCAGTATATTCAAGTAACTCCTCGCACGTTTCCTCATGACTCATAAAAACATCCACCTCCTGCAGGATGTTACTCGAATTTTTAGAGCCCGTCACTCTAGTCAGTCTTTCTTTATTCGATTTGTTTGAACACTTCGATGAATTGACTCTTAAACGACTAACTTTTATATTAAAACTATCCGACGAAAACTCTCCAATGTTATTCGTTATCATTGAGGCAAGGGCGAAGATGATCTTTCTGGAGTGAACTTTCCATTGTCTGTATCTTGACTGGTATTGTTTGTAATGTCATTGCTTTGATTTCCCATATTCTGTGAACGATACAACTTCTCAATGGGTTTCCTTCTGACCGGTGGATGTATGGGTGATAACTGTTCTAGCTCCTCAATTTCTGAACGGAAGTTATTGAAACGTGATTTACGTTTTGTGGCACTACCCTTATCTGGCAGCGAAGGTGATAGATCATCTGAGGCCGATATGGGTGAGAGTGAGCCAAAGGAGCTCTTGTCCAGAGAATCGGATAATTTCCCCACTATAGCAGTATGTTGCAGAGATTGCAAAGAGTGGGGACTAGAATTTGATTGGCCACCACTGCTTGCTGCCGCCGAAGATGTGTTATTTTTTGCCATCAATTGTTGTTCATTTTCCCATATTAGAACATTGTGAATATCGAATAGCTTACGCCTCAATGAGGTGTCCTTGGCGTCTATGCTGGAACTTAATGAACGTTGGGCATAACGGGACTTTTTCAGTTCTATATTTGCTCCTGCCAAATGGGGTTGGAAATATGGCTTTAAGACCTCTTCCAGAGCTGGTGGCAATATGGGCGGCAATGTCAATTCAGTTTGTGATGCACAATCACGTATTCTACGGCCTGGTTTGGATATGGGTGTATTGCCACTAACGTCATGCAACACAATACGTTGGCTACGCAATGGACAATCTACCGGACTTGGCACAATTTGATTATCTTTAAAATAGGAACTAATTGCCATTTGGGCTTTGGCCTCCAACTCAGGATCAGGTGAATCGTTGAACTGAGTCTCATGGGGCTCCACATTTGCTGGCATTAAACTTGACACCTCTTCTATTGTCCATTCACACTGTGTAGAACTCATTTGCGGGGTGTCTGGGCGTTGAAATAACGATGGACTACAAACAAATGAAGAAATGAACGCCGCATAAACCAATTCTCTTTAAAATTGTGAAAAAAAAAACACAATTCTACTTACCTTGCTATCAATGGCATATGTAGCCTTTCGGCCCACGCCGCTTCAAAGGGATTTTTTATTTTTTGGTGTCTCTTTGCTGGCGGCGTCTGTATTACAGCCATTGATATGGAATGCAAACCATTGCTGCTATTTGACGACATCATGGTGTTGCAATTGCCCAGCGAATAGCTTAACCCTTGCGGTGTCCTCGGATTTATTGACTTCCTAAATTGTTTATTTTTGGGCGTCACTTTGTTGCACTCATCGGACGCCGCCGGTGGATAGTGCATCATAAATCGATGACCTTTAAGTTTTTGTGGCGTCTCATGATCATTGCCTTCCATCCTCGTCTTTAAGTGTCTGCACCTTCTTCCTTCGTTGGGATGTGATTTATTTTTAGCTTCAAGGGAGCAGATGTTCGATTGCTAACTGGCAGGATGTTAGAAATCTCGTCGACGACGGTTGTTTTGGGCCAACAAACAATTTGCGCCCTTTCAATTTCAAATTTTGTTGTTTATTCAAAGGTTTTGGGACAAAATAGAAAAATTTCCCTTCTTTTGTGACAAAAAGTGTTGCCAGAGGGTTGGGTATTTTTTCGTCAGCACTTCCAAATTCAATGAAAGCCTATGCCGTTTGGCGATGAATGCGTATGGTGTATTTATTAGCAAATACTTTTAGGTGACTTTTTTTTGCCAAATTTGTCAAGCAAAATGTTTTCTAAAGTAGTAAAATAATTTTTTGGCTGTCTTTTATAAAAAAAGTTATAAAGATGAAAAAAAAAGATTTTATAATTTCTGGGAAAGAACATCAAATTCTCAGTAACAAAATGCGAGCGATTAGTGGAAATTGAGTTATGCACCGTAGGGCACATGGTAGAAGAATATAGGTAGATGCATGGTAGAACTAAGAAGGTAAAGTCAAATTTATACATTTGACAACATCTCATTGTCAAAATCTATGTTCATAAATCCATTGCATACACACAAAATCAGAGATGGGAACGGTTTTTTATGCATTGAAAGTTGACAAGGTAAATTACAAAAAACGCTGAGCTGGGAATGCTAATTTGAAATGAAGTTACCTTTAATTCATTGTACCATGGGTGGATGCATCAACGCTTGGGAACATTCAAATATCAAAATTTCCAAATCTGAATCGATTTTCACTAAATTTGACGGAAACATTTAAACCTTTATATCAAACAACATTTGGTCTGTTCCAGAACGGCAAGAATAACCAATTTTCTCTTAAGAATATTTATACTTTACTTTATACTTTGCAAAACTAGTAGATCCTCGCAGGTTCTGGAACAGACCAATTGCTATAGAGTGCATGCTATCACTTCGGGAAGGACTATATTATAAAATATGTATCGGAGCCGAATCGCACAAAATGGAAACGTGCGTTCCGTAATTCAGTCTATTATGCTGATATTAGCGACTAAACCTAAAATCGGATTAAGGATATATATGGGGGCTAAATCTTAACCGATCTCGATAAAATTTGGCAAAGGTATTTCCGAGCTCAATAATAGTACGTTTATATATATGAGGGTTAACCCACTAGATTTGGATTTAAACTGACATATCCATTACTTTTACTTCAAATAAATCCTCTCAAAGTAGGTTAACCCTACAAAAAGTTCTAACGTAAACATGGCATAAGATATTTTTTACTAAATATCATTGTTGTCGAATGCATATAACGAATGTGAGGGACTTAAACACCAAATCGAATGAACATATTTATGGGAGCTATAGCTATATCTGAACTGATTTTCACCAAATTAAATGTACTTGCCTCTAGACTGAAGTCGGACGGATATGCCAAAATTTAGGTCATTTGGACTTATATTGGACAATTGTGCACAATTAACCCGAAATCGGTTGAAGATATATATGGGAGCTATATCTACATTTGCACTGATTTTCACAAATTTTAATAGGGTTCGTCCTTGGCCCAAAAAAATATTGTTTGGAAATTTTCGAATATTAAATGCGACCTGCATTTTGTTTACAAAGATACATAAACATGCATAAATCGACTCAGAAAGTGATTATATAAAGATCATCCATGTTACAAACAAATGCACAAAAAAGTAATACCCCTACAAGAATGTAGCGTAGGGTATAAAAACATCGCGAAAAACGAATGGAAAGTCTTAGAATTTTCACATCATAGTGTTACGACTTCCTTTGATTCAAACTAAAGGGTGGAAACACATAAAGGGCATATTTGGCTGGCTTAAGTCATCGGCTGGCTTCTTCGTAGATGAACAAAGGAGTTTTAGGTTGACTTAATTCATTTTCTAGGCTCCTTCGTTCATTCCCGAAGAAGCCAGCCGATGACTTACGCCAGCCAGATAAGCGCTTTATGTATCCTTACCTTAAAAGTGTAGTATTCCAGAGTTATTCACTGAAAAGTACACCACCAAGAAAGTACGGAAAGAAAAACATTAGTAAATTTCAAAGCTCACAGTTTATCTTTCAAAATCATCGAATCTTCGAATTATGTATGTCCACTGCATTTTCAATTATATACCCGAGATATTTAAAATGTTATTTTGAGTTGCTCGATTATAAGGGAATTTTAACGCAGTAAATTGGCATGTTGCCCGCCACTTTATTTTTCTCGATTAACGATACCCAATATCGTTCACATATTACCGAAATCGAAATAGTACCTTCGCCAAAGAAAACAAAGTGTTTTTGCGTATATGTGTTTGTGTGTGCGTGTATGTGTAACAAAGTTCTACTCTGCAAACGAATTAAGCAAAGCCGAGCAATTCGCAAAATAAGGTTTCTTTGCTAGTTTTAAACAGAAAAAAATCAACTGAATGCTAAATAAATAAATTAAACAACGATTAAAATATTCTCAAGGTTTCAGCGGAAGCATTGTTGCGGAAAAGCACAAGGATATTCCTGCCGGCGACAACGACGACAAGTTTTCTCAGTAGCAGTCAGCAGCAGCAGTTGTAGTAATAGCAGCAACAACAATAACAGCAACATCAAGAGCAACACACAAATCACAGCAGAAAAAAAGAACAGCGGAAAGAGAAAGAAATATCCGTGGTAAACAGCTGCAAAATTCAGCGTAAGGCGAGAAAAAGTGAAAAATTGGCCCGTAATAAGACTGTAAGTGGTAGTGGTGGTGGTTACAACGATAAAGGAGACGGCAAGTTATCTACTACCGGCATTTATGACAAATGTGATAGTGGTAGCAGCAGCAACAGCGGCGGCAAGTCCTTTCGGAAATCAGTTGGCGGTGGGTGGTGGCGGAGGAGGTGCAGAGAATTGTTGCCCAGCAAAGGTAACCAAATTGGAAATTTTACCGATCGAGCAGGAAGAAGAGGAACCATTTGGTGGACCTTTGACCAGGGCACGTAGTGGTAGTTGTGGCCAGAAACGTAACACAAGGGGTGACTTGAATGAGAGTGAAGAGACCACACCTTTGCTTTTGTTGCTGACACAAAGGCTTAAGGGTGCTGACGCTAGTGGCGGTGGAAATTTCAGCGAACTTCTTAAAGCTGGCTCCTTTTCGGGTGATATTTTGTTGGCATCCACATCTACGACAGCAGCAGCTGCAACAAGCAATCGTTCGAATATGTCCGAAAATGGCTGTAAACATTTTCAGGCTTATGTTAAGGAAAATTCTTTGGACACGTATCGTATTATAGATGCGTACTTTTCGGCCTGCATTAACAGGGATGCACGTGAGAAGAAGGTATGTCTGGCTGTTGTACTTTGCAAGAATTTAAATTTTATGCATTCTGAGCTTTTTTTTGTATTTGTAGGCTTTAACTTGTTGCTGTTTCGAATGCGGTAGCTATGGTATTCAGTTATTCGCCTGCTTGCATTGCATCTATTTTGGCTGTCGTGGTTCCCACATCACCACCCACTTGCGTGCCAAAAACATTCCATAGCTCTGGAACTGTCTCATGGCACACTGTATTGTAATTCATGTCGAGATTACATTTACGATGGACGCTCAAGGGAACTTGCTGCCGTCAATCGTAAATTAGAGGCTAAAGATTTACAAAAGAGTCTAGCCTGGACCCCTTGGATTCCCTCGCCGAAGGAGACAAATTTAATGCTGGCCAATCCAAGGCGTCGCAATGTCAGGGCTAATGAAACCCTGGGTCTAAGAGGTCTCATTAATTTAGGTTCCACCTGTTTTATGAATTGTATTGTACAGGTAATGAACATTTGTATTCAAAAACTAAGAAATTTTCTTGTTTTACAGTTGGAATGATAAGAAGAGTACTATGATAACTTTTAATTATCAGGTATTCAAATTGGGTTGGATAGTTTATGGTTCCATCAGGGCTCACTTTGCAGAAAAAAATTATATTCGAGACACGAAATGTTTCTATTTATTTTATTTTTTAATGTATTTCCAGGCTTTAATACACACCCCACTTTTATGTGATTACTTTCTATCGGATCGCCATGAATGTAGTGCAAAATCATCAATGAAATGTTTAGTTTGTGAAGTTTCTCGTTTATTCCAGGTAATTCTTAAACTCTGCTTTCCATTGACTAACATAATAACACTTTATCTTCACTTTATAGGAATTCTATTCAGGTTCCCGCACTCCCCTCTCCCTACATCGTTTATTGCATTTAATATGGAATCATGCCAAACATTTGGCCGGCTATGAACAACAAGATGCCCCATGAATTTTTCATTGCCACTTTGGATGTTTTACATCGTCATTGTATTAAAGCCAAAGCTGAAACAGAAAGTGCCAATAAATCGAGTTCTTCACAGACAACAACCCACTCGAATTGCCCGACTCAATGTAATTGTATTATAGATCAAATTTTTACCGGTATGCTACAAAGTGACGTTGTATGTCAGTCGTGTAAAGGTGTATCAACTACCATAGATCCATTCTGGGATATATCACTGGATTTGGGGGAAGCACATGGTGGTGCCACACCCAAGTCGCTGATTGATTGTTTGGAACGTTACACACGTGCCGAACATTTGGGTTCGTCGGCAAAAATTAAATGTTCTACATGTAAATCGTATCAGGAATCAACAAAACAATTTAGCCTGCGTACATTACCTAGTGTGGCTAGTTTCCATTTGAAACGCTTCGAACATTCATCGTTAATAGATAAGAAAATTTCGACGTTTATATCGTTTCCGGTGGAGTTCGATATGACACCGTTTATGTCGGAGAAAAACAATGCCTATGGTGATTTTCGTTATTCCCTATATGCTGTGGTAATCATGTGGGCACAATTGATGCCGGTCATTATACGGCCTATGTGCGACACCACAAGGATACCTGGGTGAAATGTGATGATCATATTATAACGACGGCAACACTGAAACAAGTTTTGGATAGTGAAGGGTGAGTATGGGCATGAATACTATAGATAGTTAATATTGCTACAAATTTCCTTTAAAAGTATGTATACAGGGTGAGATAAAAAAAGCTGCAACAAAGTCAAACGCCATAGTTTATACATTTTTTTAAAGTTGGAAATAGCATCAAATTTTAGAATAAGTTTAGATTTGTTCGAATTGGTCACCTTTGGCACGAATTATGGCCTTCAAACGGCCAATGAAATCGTCACACGCTGCCCGAATGATTTGGCCCGTACCCGGCGAAGCGCTTGCTTGAGGTGATCGACACTTTGGTATTTTTTAGTGCTAACCTTGCTTTCCAAATACTCTAGACACAATAGTCGAGGAACCTAATTTTGTAACCATTCTTGGGTGGCGCGTTCTGAGTGCGATTGTGCTGAGTCCTGTTGTTACGTCCAAGGTCTGCGGCCAAAATGTTTGCGTGTCTAAGGCTTTAATACACCGTCCAGAATATTTTCGCAATAATATTCGGCATTTATTCTGATACCACGACCATCGGCTGTTAATACCACGACCATCGGCGATCCACACCATCACCATGGCCGGCGCTTGAGTTCTAGTGGCCAACCGAAGGTGCACATTTTCAGCTGCAATCTTTGGCAAGTAAACACGATCATTTTGTTTGTTTACAAACTGTTGGACAACAAATGTTTTCTAATCGGAGAAACCCAAATCGGCAGTTCCTCACTTTCGGCCAAGCGAACATCTCTTTAGCTCTTTTTTGAGTCTATTTTATCTCTGCTGCGGTGTAAGTTCTTGCACTTTTTGGAATTTCAATGGCTTTACCCTGAGCCCATTTTTCAATATTTGTCGAAGGAATATTGCGATATGTTCAGCTCACGAGCAATTTTTTGGTCACGATGTGGGTTTCGATCAAGTCGCTTCTTTACTTTTCGAACTAATTCTGCTGATGTTGCTGCTTTCTTCCGTCCACTTCCGACGCTGCCAGTATCACGGTAACGAGCGATGGTACGAGACACAAAAGATTTATTCACATTTAATTGCTGGAGTGCTCTAACGATAGCCACTTGTGGTTTTCCATCCAAATATAAAGAAATCACACTACCACGCTTGAATTCCATCACGAATAACTTTTTTTCTGAAAAATTCTCACCAAAATGCTTTTGTACGCTTGTAAACAATATAATGAGCTGTCACTGGAATAATTTTAACAGCTGTCGGACGAGTGGCTTCTGAATTTGGTTGCAGTTTTTTCATCTCACCCTGTACAATAATACCGACATGCTTCTTATATTTTGGAATTTGTGGGCTCTTGAATGTAGAACAAATTTACAAAAAATTGGTTTCATCCATGTTTTGAGCATGTCGTAATGATTCGCTTAAAAAATGTTTTAAATTATATAATAGAGAATCAAGGCCGCAATATTATCAATACGGAGCTACGAATTAATACAAATTTCCTATGAAGGTACATGTGGATTCGGGATATTGATTTTGTGTCATTTGGTCTCAGACTATTTAGGCTTCCAAATCTTGCTTGCCATAATAGTTGAATAAAACTTTTGTATTGAGATTTTCATCTTTTTTTGTAATCGAGTTTAATAAAATTTTGAATACATCATATTTTAAACTAATGGTAAACAATATTTTCATTTTCTTCTATTTCTTTTCAGATATTTATTATTCTATCATAAAAATATATTGGAGTACGAATAAGTTAGACTGGAATAAACACAAACTGAATAATAAATAAACACAACTTTTTAAACTACTTAAAATTAAACAAACAAAAGAAAGAAAGAAACCAACAAACAAAAAACAGAGATCCTAGAACCAACCTTCAAATGCAAGAACAACAAACAAACAAAATGTATCTAATAATTATGCAAAAAAGAAAAAACCAAACAAAAATATAAATGTTATGAATTTTTATTTCTTCAACAACAAACAAAATGAAAATTATGGTAAAAAAGTCTAAACCCTAAAATTATAATTCATAAAAAACATCAAAAAAAATCATGTTTTCACTCAAACACACAATTAAAAAATCAATTATAAATTTCTCACAGACACACACCCATTACTCGCTTCTGTTGTGTATTTTTATATATTTTTTTTTCATTTGTTTTGATTTTATTTTTCGCCGCGTAATTTAATAACGCTCTCTTTATTTGTTTATGAACGAAAAAATCTCCAAAAAAAACTTTCCTTCAACTTGGGCTCGTCCGGGATTTGAACCCGGGACCTCTCACACCCGAAGCGAGAATCATACCCCTAGACCAACGAGCCACGCATATATAAGGCGCTAATTGGTATTAAGTGTAAGGCGGCATGGCAGTGGTGAAATTGCGTTTAGAAAAATACCGGTAAATGGTGACGACGGATAAAACAACGCAATTGTGGTGAGTTTGTATTTTGAGGAATGATGCAG
Organism: Musca domestica; assembly: GCF_030504385.1. Lineage (NCBI taxonomy): Eukaryota > Metazoa > Arthropoda > Insecta > Diptera > Muscidae > Musca > Musca domestica. The sequence continues at coordinate 39,176 of NW_026712452.1, read as the reverse complement.
TGTCGTAAAAGTGTTGCCTACCTTAAGGCGAATTAAAAACACACATGTTTTTGTTGAACGTAAAATTATTAGGTAGTGCTTGTAAAATTGTAATAAAAGCATATTATGGCCTGTTCTTATATCTTTTCTTTATAGTCCACTCTTGTTATCCCTTACTTTTGGAAAAGTAAAATATATCAAGGAATAGCAATGTATACACAACTTCATTTTTGGAAAAACGCAACGTTGTAGTCAAATTTAATTTCAAACCAAACAACAATTGGTTCTGGTCATTTTATGACAAAATCGAAAATAAGAGGTAAAATTTTGGAATTTATTTCGCAAAAATACAACCATGGTTGAAATAACAAGTAAAGAACTATTCCGAACATTGAATACCCTCCATTCGGAATGAATTTGGCAATTTTCAAAAAAATAAAATCCGTTAAAAATTCTGTTAAAATCTTAAAAATACCAAATTTTATACGACGACGTGGACCTGCATAGGTCATAAGCCATTGCAATATTCAAAGGCGAAACTTAAAAAAGGTGAATAATATACCTAAAATCATCAAATTACCGAATATAGGGAGGTATATTATATGGGGGCTATACCAAAACGTGGACCTGCACAGATAATTTTCTGTCTTAGGCTGTAGTATCCATTACGAACTTCAAATACAAAATTTGTAATAATTCCGGCGAATAATATCGCTAAAATCGTCAAAATACCGAATATCGGGGGGTACCGTTATATGGGGCTATACGAAGACGTGGACCTGCACCGAAAATTTTCTGTCATAGACTGTAATATCCATTACGAACTTCAAATACCAAATTTGAAACAATTCCGGCGGATAATGTAGCTAAAATCAACAAAATACCACATATCGGGAGGTACCGTTCGGAAGCTATAGTGATTTCCACAGACGAATTGACATCGCTAGATAAACATAGAATTTTATGCTGATCAATAAAATATATACTTCATTAAAAAAGGTCACCATCTCTGTTTTTTATCAACGCTTTTTCTTCTATAACCGTTTCATCCTTTGCAGAATTAGTATAGTATAAATACACTATTGCACTGTCACAAATGCTTTTAAGCGCTTAAAGTCGACCACTACATCGAAAACAATAATCGACTTACACATCCCCTAATTTACAAAAAAAAGTGCCGTTATTTGAAAGGAGAAAAGAATCGAAGGAAAAATAAAATTCGAGTTTTGGAAATAAATTCTTTTTTAATACATCCATTTCAGCTACAAATAAAATGCGGAAATCTTGTAAAATGAATAAATCTGTAAATTCTCGTATGGATTATGCTCGCGAAAATAATCAATTTGCAGCATTTTCTCCAAAGGATGAGAACAACAATGACATACAGGTCTATGGTCCACCTGCTAGAGAACGCAATGTCAGTTCACAGCCTGCAATTATGGCTGAACTGGAAGAAAGACCAATAGCTTCGGATGGATGTATTTGCAATAGAAAATCACAAATTATCGAATGTAAAAAATGTCGAATGCTTTGCTACGGACGAGTATCGGAAACATGTCCTCGGCATCCCAATGTATGTACATTGTTTATTTTCTATTGGATATTATACGTATTTAAAAAGTTTTCCTATTTTTTAGGTTTCGTATTTGATGGACTTGTATAATTGCCCATCTTGCTATTGTTCTCGTGTATTTTTAACAGCAAAAAAATAATTTAATTTCATATCTTTACGATTTTTGGATTTCATGACGTAGAACGTCTCATTTTTCATCATCAATATTTGGATATCATATTCTAGTGTGTCATTTGACATCTATATTAAAATATAGATCGCATAATATTTCTCATATATAGTAATATTTAAAAATTCATAGTACTTCTATTGTTGGTATTTAGAAACATTTAATGAATTTCTCAGTTATTCAGATCTGAATAAAATATAATTGTTATAAGAATCACTGTTTTATTGTACTACTAAATTGAAAAATTGGAAAATTACTTGAAATTTGTTGCTTGGAATTTTGTTTCTATGTTAAATTGTTTCAATTGTAATACTATTAAATGAGACAATTTTTCCAGAAATTTATCAGATATGTGATTGAAATCGATTACAGAATCGAAATACGTTTTGTGTTCCTTGCATATTTGTTGAAAAATTACTCTTAAGGATTTATATTTCCAAAACTTAATGACATGTTTCATTAAAGGATAAGTCAATTTTGACACATATGGCCTGTTCCAGAACTGTATGTTCTTACTATGATAACCGATTTTCCCTCTATAATATCGGAGAGAATTGCAAAAATTAGTAGATTCTTTCAGGTTCTGGAACAGACCAATAATAAACCAATGTATGCCAAAATGAGTCGACGCTTCTTTAAAATTCGGATACACACAAAATGTGTTATTTGACAACTTAGAAAAAATAAGCACCCTCAGGAACTTAACATAAGCTGACTTTGGACCGTAACTTTTTATGATATTCGAAACAAACTTTAGTGGGAACCACATTATAGACTGGATTTAAATCTTGTATCTCTCCTAATCTCAAATGGGAAACAGAGTTCCTGCTGTAGACTATGTGAAAATTCTGAAATTTGAAGAGATTTGGATGAGAGTTTTTGGAAATTCGTTTAAAGTTATGACAAGTTCTAAAATGGTACAAAACTTCAAAAATGGTACCATTTAGTGCAATGTGAACGTATAAAGCTAAAACTTAAAATTTGATATGAGAGTCAAGTAAGTTTGATACATGAAGGTGTTTTTTGAAAATGTGTACTAAGTGTGCGAACTGTACTAAATAGTACTGCATTTTGAAAAGTTTGGTTTAGGGTAAACGAATGAAGCTGGAATTTTGACATTTTGTGTAGAGGCGGTTTTGGAAATGTGTTCTATAATTGTACTTAATTTGGTAATGGGGGAAATTACACAGCTGAAATTTGATATTGACGTCACTTTTGCTATCTGAGGTTTAGATATGGAGGTTGCTTTGAAAATACGTACTTTAACTGTACGAAAAGAACTAAATGCTACTAAATTACTTACTACTTACTTACTTATTACTATTACTTACTTATTATTATTATTATTACTTATTACTAAAAAAAAAAAAAAAAACTACCACTAAAAAATTTGGGTATTGGGAGAGGGGATAGAGCTGAAATCCTGAAATTTGGTGTCTGTAGTTGAGAGAAGGATGTGGTTTTGGAAATGCGTACTATGAACGACAAGTGGAAAAGGTTACAAAATGTGATGGCGATATGATGGTGATGGGATAGAGATTGTATTCTGAAATTTGGTATCTAGATCACCATTGGTATGTAGCGTTGAGAGAAGGAGGTGGTTTTGAACTTGCGTAGTATAACTGTACGATAAGTATGGAAAAAAATTGAGATTGGGATAACGCAGGAATTCTGAATTTTGATATGGATGTCACTGTTGGTATATAGTTTTTATACCCTACACCACATAGTGGTTAGGGCGTTATGTATTTGTGTATTTGTTTGTAACATGGAGAAGGAAGCGACATAGACCCATAGTGAATTTTGAGGATCTTCATAGAATTACTTTCTGAGTCGATTTATACATTTCAGTCCGTCCGTCCATGTGAACAAAATGCAGGACGCATTTATTATCCGATTAAGATGTAATTTTGTAAACAATATTTGTTTGGCCCAAGGACGAACCCATATATCTTCAACCGATTTTTTACTTTTCCTTATTGTTTTTTTTTTTTGTTTATTATACGGCAGTTTTAAATTAAAAACTTAAATGTCTTCTCAACCTTCTCCATGTCGTAACGTTTTACATTGCCATTTGGTCTGCCATCAATCAATCATGTCGCCTCTTGATTACATATTCTAATAAAATGTTGGTCAAGTTGTGATGAAGTCAATGTAAATTAGGTTTTCCAAACTCTGGGTGCACAAGAACTTGAACAGAAAGTAAAGGTCTACAAGATTTACGAGAATACCTTTGAATGGGGTTTTTAATTACACGTTTCAGCCACAGACAATAGCTGGGCGCTGAAGGTCTATTAAATTATAAATTGGGATAAGTGAAAGTCTGTTATTGTGTCTTTCGGTCTTCAATTCAAATGCCATTAAAATGAAAACGAAATATTTGGAGGTAAAGAAGAAGAATGAGATGCCGTATCGCGTGTGGATGTGAATGTGAATAAAATACACAAGAGCAAGTCATTAAAATAAATAAAATAGTATCATTTCATTCCAGGGAGTTCTAACTACTTTAAAGCTACTCCCGAATGACAGAATGGAAAAGAAGAAGAAGAGGAAGAAGTTACGCACACTCTCGGAGATGAAGATGACAAAAAAGAATGTTGAGACGCAGGCAATGTGGAGCGGGAATATTGCCTCATATTAGCTGGAAAAGTTGTATAAAATGGAATGCAATGTCGGTTGCAATAAACAGTCAAGCGATTACAATGAAGACAAGAACGACAACAACCAGTTTATGGCTAGTATGTGGATTGATGCTGGGTATGTATATGAAAGCCTCTTTAAGGAAAAAGACAATTTATTTTTTTATCATATCAGTGTTGGGTCTATTGGCCCAAGATATCCAGGGAGCAGCTGTAAAGTCCCAGCAAGCAAAGCCCAAAAATTCCACCACATCACATAAGGATGGCCATTCATCCACCTCGAAGACAAAACACTCTAGTGGATCTAAGACAAAATCCGCTTCCACTACCACTACAACCACAAGCACCACCACCACTACGACCACCGTAAAACCCTAACAACAGGATCCGACAACAAACAAACCTGCCACGACCATGGATATCGATGGACGTCATTCCTATATTAACAATGAATTCGTTGCAGATCCTGAGCCCATACAAGATGTCAGCCAGCCGCTGTATGAAATTTTACAAACGCAAATGGAAAAAGTACTCTCGAATAATGGCTTTACCAATGGCCTGTATTCCGATAGTCCTCAAAGCAAGGAAATCCAAGACGATAATCAAAATATGCCAGGCAAGCCCATGTTTTCCTATAACGTAAGCCATTTCAATGACTACGAAGAGGATGTGGAAAATGAAAATGAAGAAGATACAGTGGATCCGGAAGAGCAACAACCTGAGAATTGTGAAGACACGGATGAAAGTCTTAATGATAGAGATGACACAGTGGTACAATATCCAAACACACAGAATTCCTATAAACCTTCATCATCTAGCAATAAGCCCCATAAACCATCATATGATCCATCCAATTATCCCTCCACATCATCGATGCCATCATCATCCTCCGGATATCCACAAACCAACAAACCATCATCTTCAAATAATTATCCAAGGCCACCACAGCCGTCATATGGCCAAAATTCCAATCAACAGCAACAAATACACAAGCCAGAAAAACCTTTGAAACCCTCCCAGCACAAACCGAAACCCCCAAAGGTGTCCAGTTCATCGTCTAAACCCAAACCTACTCCGCTTGCCGAAGAATCTCCCACACCATTTTCCACTTCGTCCAGTAACACCAAGCCCAAACGTCATGTAAGTTTCCGCACAGTATCATCCTCAACGCAATATGTCTCCACACCATTGGCTGATCTAATGTTGAAATTTTCCATTGGCATGGCCAAACCAGCTAAGAGCCTCGGGGATTCAAATCAGGATAATCAGATTTACGATAAAAATGATATTGACATGAGAGGTTATTAAGGAAAAAGGAAGAGAAGGGAAAATTGAAAAGTAAAATAAATGTGACTTACCATTGTGAATATGCAAATGTTTTATTTTGTTGGATTTATTTAAAGAAAAAGGTATTTTCCATATCCTCCACCTTGAAAAGGAGGGTATGTTACCTTTGTCATTCCGTTTGTAGGGATGTTACAAACGGAATGACAAAGGTAACATACCCTCCTTTTCATAATCAGCATAAAATTCTAAGTATTGTACTGTGGGCTAGGACTACTAGGACGGTATGTATTGAAAATGAGATATATATGTCCACGTTTTGATATAGCCGCCATATAATGGTACCTCCCGATATTCGGCATTTATATGATTTTCGCTACATTTTTTCACGGATTTGTCTAAAAATTAGCATTTGTAGGTTCTAACTCCAGTGGCGAAAGATTGTATGTATAGGTCCACGTTCTTGTATAGGCCCCATAAAACGGTACCTCCCGATATTCGGTATTTTGATGATTTTTGAAAGTCCTTGGAGTATAAAGCTGTGTTCTAAAATTTGATGCTTTTTCCGACATTTTTGCTTTCATTCAATAAATTTAAAAAAAAAATGTAAAAATTATGGCGTCTGATTTTGTTGCAGTTTTTTTTATCTCACCCTGTATTTTATGTTGAAAATTTATTTCACGAAATTAATCACAAATCCATTTTGTTTATCTTTTTTTTAACTAAAATGAATGAATGAGTGGAAAAATGCAGTGACTACCATTTAAAAAACGTAATCGTGTTTTTGCCTTACCTCTGAAAAATGCATTTATTTTAAAGGAAAGATGTAGTAATGAAAACCAAACCAAAATTGTACTCGTACTGAGAAAATGTACTCTCTTTGGAAGAAATATTGCAAACAGTTATCGAACAATATTCCGTAAAATCTATATGCCTCGATTGTCCTTGAAAAGAACGATATTGCTCAGGAAATTTTAATATATTTGACCTAAAGTGCTTGTAAAAAATATTCATAAAAATGTACAGGTTTCCAGGAAAAGCTTGAAAACGTACTAAAAACACGATCTTTGACCGAAAGCCGTTGAGGAAATATTTAAAAAAGAAGTAATTCATTAAAAATTCGATAATTTTGGGATATAATTAGAAAATTTGATAACCAGACCTTTAGACAAAGTCTGAAAAAAAAAACAAGTAAAAAAACATTAAGCTCCGAACTTTTAATATCCTCCAACTTTGGGTAAAGGAAACATTTTTATATAAAATTTCTGTTAGTAAGACCGAGGAACCTCATTTTTAACCATTCTTGGGTGGTGCGTGCTGAGTGCGATGGTGCTGAGTCCTGTTGGAATATCCAAGGTCTGCGACCAAAATGTTTGCGTACCCAAGGTTTTAATACATCCTTCAGAATATTTTCGCGATAATATTCGGCATTTATTCTGTTGCCAAGGTAGATTAATACGAGCCATTGCCATGGCCGACGCTTGAGTTCTGGCGGCCAACCGTAGGTACACACTTTCATCTGACCTCTTTGGCAAGTAAACACGATCATTTTGTTTGTTTACAAACTGCTGGACAACGAATGTTTTATCAAATTCGACAGTTCACTACTTTCGGCTAAGCGAAACAACTCTTTAGCTCTTTTGAGTCTATTTGGAATTTCAATGGCTTTACTCCGAGCCCATTTTTAAATATTTGCCGAATGAAATATTGAGATATGTTCAACTCACGAATCATTTTTCGGCTACTGCGACGCGGAAGCAGAAAATTGCCTATGCAGGTCCAGGTCTTAATATAACCCCCATATAACCGTACCTTCCTTTTGGTATTTTGATTAAATCATAAACATATTTTTCCCGAACTTACCATTTTTTTACACCCTCCACCATACCTAGTCATTCCGTTTGTAACTCATTGTAATAATAATTTTAGACATAACAAAGTACATATATTCTTGATCAGTGAACAATTTAAAGGTGGTTTAGCCCTGTCCATTTGTTGCAATTACGCAAGAGTTAAAACGAATAAAGATAGGAAGCTAAACTTTTGCACAGATGGACTATATCGGTCCACGATATCGTATAGCCCCATACAACGGTACCCCCCGAAATTCATTATTTTGATGATTTTAGCCACATTTTCAATGAAATTGTCTGAAAATAAACACAAGGATTTCCTTTTGAGAACTTTACCTACTGGAAGAGAAATGTCTATATTGGTTCACATTATCGTTTAGTACCCAAATAACTGTATCTCCCGATTTTGGGTATTTTGATGATTTTAGCGACATTTATCAATGGGATTGTCTTAAATTCTAAACAAGGAGTTCTTCGTGACTATCTTACCATCTGGACGAGAATTGTCTATATAGGTCTACGATATCGTATAGCTCCCATACAACGGAAACCGCCTATATTTTTCAATAAAATTGTCGGAAAATACAAAAAAGGAGTTACTTTTGAGTACTTTACTACCTGGAAGAGTATTGTCTATATTGGTCAACATTATTGTATATCCCCCTTAGCTAAATTTTTTAATGGAATAGTCTAAAAATCACACTAGAAGTTCTTTCTAAGCACTTTACACCCTGAAAGAAAAATATCTATATAGGTTCACGATATCGTATAGCCCACATACAACAGTAAACCCGATACTCGATATTTTAACGATTTTAGGGACATTATTCACCGGAGTTGTTTCAAATTTCGTATTTAGAGTTCGTAATGGAAAGTACAGTCTATGGCAGAAAATTGTCTATGAAGGCCCATGTCTTCGTATAGGTCCCACATATCAGTACCTGCCTATATTCGGTATTTTGACGATTTTAGGCACTATATTCACCGTTTTTGTATTTGAAGTTCCTAATAGGTACTAAATCCTTTGACAGAAAATTGTCTATGCAGATCCAGGTCTTCGTATATCCACGACATAACGGTATTTTGATGATTTTAGCTACACGATTTACCGAATTTTTTTTCAAGTTTCGTACTTAAATATGTAATGGCTTATTATAAATACACCCTTAGGAGGATATAATTGTCGTTTATGTGATTCAAAAGGATATAAAATAAATCCGGTCGTAATAAGATATTTTTGTGTATGGTAAATCTGCTTGAATAAATCCAGATTAAGGAATAAATTCTGTTAATTTGGGTTAATCCGGAAAAAAATTTGAATATGAACGCGTTAAAAAATCCATCTAATTTAAGGTAATTGAAAGATTTTGTGCTTAATTTTAAAGACATATATGAACAAATATTCTTTTAATATTATATTTAATTAATAAATATTAATTATTTTACTTTATTCATATCACATTCACCATTTCTAGAAAATTACAAGATCATAACAATAGAATCCTTTTTAGGTTTAGGTATTTCCTCATAACGATCCTTGGATTCTTTTTGTTTTTCCTGAGCTTGCTCTTGATGGATTTCTTTAATGAGAACTTTTTGCTCGGTAACATTGTCCTGGATCAAAGGATTTATTGTTGTCACTTCCTGTTGTTTTTCTTCATCCAAGTCGACCAAAGGTTTACTCTCCATCATTTCTTTCTCCTTGAAATAGGGATTGGCACGGAATTTCAATTCAGCATATTTCACTTCTTCGGGATATTGAGTTTTACATTCTTCATACGAAAAATCAGACCAGTAACCATGGCTTCTACATTTGGCTACGTTCAGCTTACATTTGTTGTAAAACACAGCAACTTCAGAGGAAGTTTTACCACAAATTGGTTCATAGGGACCCGTGCAATCATCGTCACAAAGGAAGCCCTCAGCCAGGGAGTTGGAATTCGAATTAATGGCCATGCTATTGAGTTTCACGCAATCGGCATTGGCACAGGGAAACCAGGCAATGGGAACAGCCAAAAATGGAGGACTCATTTTGGTGGCATTTGCTCGACCAGCCAACGGAAGGAAGGTACGTTTGACATAATAGCCATGTTCCTCGGTGGCAACCATGGAGTTTGTGTCTGAGCTCCCAAATCCGTGGAGGATGACCATTTCGTTTTGGTCTTGGTTTTGGTGGGGAATGAATCGGAGTGGCTCTTGCGTTTCTTGTGTTTGCCAGCTTCGGCAAAGGAACTCACCAGGAGTAGGGAAACTAAAATGAAATAATTTGAATTTCACACATGGAAAATATTTATCCAGTTACTCCATACCTAATACTAAAGACAGCTGTATGATCCTCATTTTTTTGCTTTTGTTTCCTTTCTTTCTGCAAAATTTACTTTCAAACACAAGTTTCTACAACGACGTCTTTATTACAACTGATTCCATTTAAGACTTATTCTCTTGGTTTTCTTTCTTGAGCCAAGAACAAAATGAAAGTTTTTCACCCAAATGGTTTTGCTTGGGATCGTGTCATTGGGGTACGACTACTTGCTGGACAGGTTGTGTTCGTTCGTTCGTGTTTACAACGAACTTTCTTGTGGCAGCAGCAGCTGCGGCACCAACAAAAAGTTGTTGGCTTCGATTTAAAGTTTCTTTCTGTTAGTTCTTATTGATTTCTTTCTCCACCTTTAGTGACACCTTTGCCTCCCTCCCTCTTTCTTTCTACATCCCAGAACATGATGGGATTCACCCATTTATTATTATTTTGTATGGCTTTCTTTAAAAGTTGTTTTTTTTTGTGTTTTTCTTGAGTACTGCCCATTGTCGGTTGATTGGAACAAGTTTGATTTTATTCGCCTCTTCAAGTGATGGGTTCAAATCCCAATGTAGGTAATGAATTTTGAGGTGCTAATCAAACAAATAATGAGGTATTAATTTGTCTGTGGTTGTTGTGGAAAGTACCAACACACGTACATTTGTCAAAAGAAGAACGTGATGAGTAATTACTGTGGTTTTGTTCAAAATTTTCCGATCGTTTTGATTGAATGGAGACTTTATCTTTTGGAGGTTAAAACTTTGAGCTAAATGCGACTAGGGATCGAAGGGTTTTACTATTAATATGAAAATTCATAAAAACAGTAAGGAAAGGCTATATGATATCCTTCACTACTATGCATATTTAATAGAGATCCCATAACAAAAAATATATTTCGAGTTTATGTGAAGTAGATCATACCAACTATGAACCTTATCTGAATGCGTATCATGGCTTTGGAGTAGTCACAAGTTGGGTACTATATCCAAATCTGAACCGATTTTCAACAAATTTGATAGAGGCATTTTTACCTCTAGTACTAAATAACAAGTCATATCATGTTATTTGGTACTAGACGCACAAAAGAATCGATAAGAATTATATTAATCAAGTAAAAAAGCTGTAAGTTCGACCGGGCCGAATTTTGAATACCTTCCACAATTTGGAACAAATTTGACAATTTCAAAGAAAATAAAAATTCTGTTAAAAATTCTTAAAAATACCAAATGTAGCCGTTATATTATTGACTATACGACGACGTGGCCCTGCATCATCGAAATACCGAATTTAGGGAGGTACTATTAATGGGGCCTATACCAAAACGTGAACCTGCACAAACACTTTTCTGGCTTAGGCAGTAGCATTAATTACGAACTTCAAATACCAAATTTGAAACAATTCCGGAAAATAATGTCGCTAAAAATTATCAAATACCGAATATCGAGAGGTACCGCTATATGGGGGCTATACCATAGCCCATTTTGGCCCATTTTCAATACCAAACATCCTTCAGACATAATATATAGTTGAGTAAAATTTCCTGGGGACTAAATGAATATTTCGAGGTGTTACAAACGGAATGACAAACTCAATACACCCTCCATACTATGGTGGAGGGTATAAAAATATGTATCGGAGCCGAGTTCCACCAATGGAAACGTACGTCCCAACATTCGCTCCATTTGGGCTGATATTAACCATTATTTGCACAATTAACCCGAAATCGGTTGTAGATATATATGGGAGCTAAATCCAAATCTGAACAGATCTTGATAAAATTTGACAGAGGTATTTTTGAGCTCCATAAGTTATCTGGTATCAAATACCATCCTTGTGGAGTGCATATTACGTATGTGAGGGACTTAAAATTTGATGTTCTTGCTTCTAGCCTAAATTCGGTTGAATATGCCAAAATTCAGGTCATTTGGACTTATATTGGCCCGAAATCGGTTGAATATATATAGGGTGATATAAAATATGTCGGAAATAGCATCAAATTTTAGAATTAGTTTAGATTTGTTCGAATTGGTCACCTTTGGCATGAATTATGGCCTTCAAACGGCCAATGAACCGCCACACCCTGCCCGAATGTTCATCTACGGCATTTTGGCCCATTCCCAGCGAAGCGGTTGCTTGAGGTCATCTACGGTTTGGTATTTTTTAGTGTCAACCTTGCTTTCCAAAATACTCCAGACACAATAGTCCAACGGATTGGTATCCGGAGATTTTGGTGGCCATTGTGCGCTGGAAACGAAGCGAGGAACTACATTTTGTAACCATTCTGATACTACGGTCGATTAATACGAGCGGAGAGCGACCATCGGTTGCTATGGCGGCCCACACCATCACCATGGTCGGCGCTTGAGTTCTGGTGGCCAACCGAAGGTGAACATTTTCAGCTGACCTCTTTGGCAAGTAAAGACGATTGTTTTGTTTATTTACAAAGGGCTGGACAACGAATGTTTTTAAATTCAAATTCGGCAGTTTACACTTTCGGCCAAGCGAAGCATCTCTTTATCTCTTTTCTTTCTGTTGAGGTGTAAGTTCTTGCACTTTTTGGAATTTCAATGGCTTAACCAGAGCTCCTTTTTCAATATTTGCCGAATGAAATATTGTGATATGTTCGATCAAGTCGCTTCTTTTCTTTTCGAACCATTTCTCCTGATGTTGCTGTTTTCTTTCGTCCACTTCCTTGAAGTCGGGCTACACTACCAGTATCACGGTAACGAGCGATGGTACGAGACACGAAAGATTAATTCAAATTTAAATGCTGGAGTGCTCTAACGATAGCCACTTGTGGTTTTCCAGCCAAATATAAAGAAATCACACTATCACGCTTGAATTCCATCACGAATAACTTTTTTTCTGGAAAATTCTCACCAAAATGCTTTTGTACGCTTGTAAAGAATATAATGATCTGTCATTGGAATAATTTTAATAGCTGTCGGACGAGTGGCCTAGAAATGACAGCAGTCTGAAGTTGGTTGCATTTTTTTCATCTCACCCTGTATATGGAAGATATGTCCTAATCTGATTCGATCTCAATAAAATTTGACAGAGGTTTTTTTCCGTTTCATAAGTTATCGGTAGCCAAATATAATTTTTGTGGAGTACATATTACGCATGTGAGTCACATAAAACCCCAAATCGTATGGAACGTGTATATAGGACCTATAGCTATATCTGAAGCCATTTTTTGTACTTGCCTCTAGATTGAATTCGGTGGATGTGCCAAAATGCAGGTCATTTGGACTGATATGGGCTATTTGGTGCACAATCAATCCGATATAGGTTGAAGATATATATGGGAGCTATATCTAAGTTTAAACCGACTCTCACTTATTTCAATGGGGTTCGTCCTTGGGCCAAACAAATATGGTTTGGAAAATTTCATCTCAATCGGATAATAAATGCGACCTGCTTTTTGTTCACAAACATACATAGACGGACGGACGGACTGACATACATAAATCGACTCAGAAAGTGATTCTATAAATATCTTTAAAAGTAACTATGGGTCTATCTCCCTTCCATCGCCATGTAACAACCAAATGCACAAAGACATAGTACCCTGCCCACTATGTGGTGTAGGCTATAAAAATAATATAACTCGTTCTTTTGTTTAAATTTCTTTATTCATAAAATTCACCGTCTTCCAAATCATATTCAAAATCTTCCAATGGGTAAAGGCTGGAACGAGCAGCCGGTGCAGCAGCAGTACCTGGCAAACCACGAGGGCCAGGTGGTCCCGGTGGACCCCGGGGGCCCATAGCTCCTACGGCACCGGTAAAACCTCGTGGACCTCGTCTGCCTGTTTCACCAATGGGTCCGGTGGGACCAGGTCGACCATCATGACCACGTTCACCGGGACGGCCAACGGGTCCTATATCACCTGGATCACCAGTTGGACCTTTTTCACCTGGATCACCATCTGGACCGGGTAGACCATTGGCACCAGGTGGTCCTGGTGGACCCGGTGGACAATTGCAGCCACCTGCGCCGGCATACAGTTGAGCTCCGGCACCCACTTGTAAACCGAATCCTTGTTGCCACGAAGGTTTCATCAAACCAAAGAGAGCTGAAATAAAGGAATTCAAAGTTAGTTTAAAAATAGGGAAGATAAACGATGCTCTGAACAGACCTAAGCAAATCAATGTTAACGCTTTCATTTTTCCAACAACTCTACATGGAAGACATAAAGGGAGGTGCTATTTAAAGCGTTCTAGAAAAGCAATATTCTATGAAGACTCATTGATTGAGGAAAATCTCACAGAGTTTTCCATCGCCATTAAAATTTGTTCTTATTGCCTTGGACATTACAAAGCTGATCATTAAAATCAGGTCATAAATCATTGGTGGGTCGTTTAATGGATAACAAATTTACGATCATTGCTCTAGACCATAAAAAAAGGAGTTGGTGACAAACGCAGTAAGTGATTTATTACTCCTCAACTTTTAGAACATCAATGTTCAATGTGATTTATAGCTATCCAACTTCTAGAACATTCCCCAACCTCTTCTGGAATGAGTTCACCTTTCTTTCACTCTATAAAAGCAAATGTTCTCGGGAAAACTCCATCAGTTTCGATTCAAAAATGTTGCTTAAACTGGTGTTATTTTCTGGTAATTGTTTAGTTCTTTAAACTGAGCTGTTCATTTGTTTTACATTCCTCCTAAATTCTTCTTACAGTCCTCATCACCGCCCTTTATGCTGAGGAGGAACGCCAAGCACGCAGTGTTCTAAATCGCAATCGAAATAATCTCCATTATCATCAATCTGTTCCACAATGTATATGTACGCCAGGTCCGCGTGGAAGTCCTGGAGAGCCTGGCCGAACGGGTATAAAGGGACCACGTGGTGATCCTGGCCTGAAGGGACCTAAAGGACCCCCAGGTCCAGTAGGTACACCAGGCATACAAGGTTCACCTGGTCGTGATGGCGCTCCCGGTGCTCCAGGTTTACCTGGTCCTCGTGGACGACGTGGTTTTCCAGGTGGTAGAGGAATACCCGGACCCATGGGTCCACCTGGTCAACCAGGTCCACCTGGCCCTCAAGGTGATCCTGGTGTGGCGTCACCTGCGACAACAAGTACCACCACCACAACAACTACAACCACAGAAGCAGCGACGGGACCATAGCAAAAACGAATAGTCACAATAGTAAACCATTAACTCAAACGATAACAACAACAACAAACATCAAACCATTGGCTATAGCAGCGCCACTAAATTTAGTTTCATTACTGCCAATATTGCCGCCAGATCCACCCGCTACTGTCTTACAATCCACATCCAATTCGGAGTTAGTGACTTCGCAAATGAGCCCTCAAACTATCGTCGAGCTCCCAACATCCATAATCTCCTTGGAAATGAATAATGTACCATCTATTTTACATCCACTACCCAGTTCCCAAGGCATTGCTGTCTACCCACCGCCCGATATGACCCTGCACATCGATGATGAAGATCACATTACTATGGACTATTTTGAAATTATGGGATATAATAATTAGTGTAGAGACTTTTTGAGTTAACGATTTACTACTTGTGACTATGTAGAATATTTACTTTGAGCAGAGAACCATTTCTTTATAATAAAACAATAAATTTAAAATATATAACATAATTTTGTTTCATTTATAGTATAAATTACCAACGTGCTTCGCGTTGGCGGAACTTAAAAAATATTTAAATTTTTGTACCCAACAACGCTATGTGTTGGGGGTATTATAAGTTAAATTGGGCCAACAATTATGTAACACCTCGAAATATTGGTCCCCAACATAGGGAACTATATATGGATCTTCCTATCTCGTCGTGCTGAGTCGAGCTGGCTATGTATGTCCGTCCGTCCGTCTTCCCATGTTCATTCGTAATCACGCTACAGCTTAAAATTATTTTCCGATCCTCACAAAATTGAAAATGAGGTGGGCTCGAGATGATCGCAAAATATTTAGGGGTTGAAATGGAGTTGAAATAGAGTTTAGGACAGAAAAATTTTCGGGCGAAAATTTCCACTACACCGCGAATATTTTAATCCCGGCCAAATCACAAATGCACTTAAAGGTCACATCTGACCATTACAGGTATGCTGATAGCCAAGATATAGGATACATAGTGGTAAGGATATTACGTCTCTGTAAATTTATTTGTAACATGGAGAAGTAAGCGAGATAGACCCATAGTTACTTTCGAAGATCTTCATAGAATCACTTTTTGAGTCGATTTATGTCCATAAATGTGTATAAAATGCAGGTCGCATTTATTATCCGATTGAGATGAAATTTTCCAAACTATATTTGTTTGGCCCAAGGACAAACTCTATTGAAATTAGTGATAATCGGATCAGATTTAGATATAGCTCCCATACATATCTTCAACCGATTTCGGGTTAATTGTGCACCAAATGGCAAATATCAGTCCTAAAGTCCTAAGTCTGGGTATATCCCCCCGAATTCAATCCAGAAGCAAGTATATGGAATTCGGAGAAAATCGGTTCAGATGTAGTTATAGCTCCCATATATATGTTTCATCCGATTTGGTGTTTATGTGCCTCACATTGTGGACCTATATAGACAATTCCGTTTCAGGGGGTAAAGTGCTCACAGAGAACTCCGTGTGTGGATTTTCAGACAATACGATTGGAAAATGTGGCTAAAATCATCAAAATATCGAATATCACGGGGTACCGTTATATGGGAGCTAAACGATATCGTGGACCTATATAGATAATTCTCTGCCGAGGTATAAAGTACCCACAAGAAACTCCTTGTGTGGATTTTCAGACAATTCCGTTGAAAAATGCTGGTAAAATCATCAAAATACCGAATATCGGGGGGTACAGTTATATGGGGGATATACGATATCGTGGACCTATATAGACAATTCTCTCTCAGGGGGTAAAGTACTCACAAAGAGCTACTTGCGTGGATTTTAAGACAATTCCATTGAAAAATGTGGGTAAAATCATCAAAATACCGAATATCGGGGGGTAGCGTTATATGGGGGATATACGATATCGTGGACCTATATAAAAAATTCTTTTTGAGGGGGTAAAATGCTCACAAGGGACTCCTTTTGTGGAATTTTAGACAATTCCATTGAAAAATGTGGCTAGCATCATCAAAATACCGAACATCGGGGGTATCGTTATATGGGGGCTATACGATATCGTGGACCGATATAGCCCATCTTCGAACTTGACCTGCCTGCAGACAAAAGAGATTTCTGTGCAAAATTTTAGCTTCCTATCTTAATTCCTTTAGACTGTAGCGTGATTACAACAGACGGACAAACGGACGGACGGACAGACGGTTGTGGTCCATGGTCATGGCGATGGTCAATGGTCATCCAATATGCTAGAATTTTTCACTGTCCTTTCTTCACAGGCGTTGTTTTTGGTTTTGGGTTAATTTGAACCCCTAAATAGTTTGCTTTCATCTCTAAAAGTAAGAGGCGCCTCTGTATCTCCAAATTTAGACTCATTTGGCTATATTCATCAACGAAATCTGCATAAAAAAACCAGAAGTTCGCCTTTTGTGTTTTTTGGATTTCGCCTATAAGTTATTTTCAGCGTTTCGGTAGAATGGAAATGTTGGTATTTTTTCACACAAAAGTAGTGGTCCATTCTACCCGCTGTCCTAAACTCTAACTTCATGCGAACCAACGGACACGGTTTCTATTTGTGTTCTTTATAGCGACTGCATAATCAGGAACATTTTTAGTTGTTGGTCCATTTCAACCCCTAAATATATTGCGGACATCTTTGAAATCAATAGACCTATCCCTTCTGAACCTTGCCCTACCCTTGTGAAAATTTTGTGAGGATCGGATAATAATTGCCATCTGTATATAATTACCCCAACCTGTGTTGTAAAAAGAAAAAATATTACAAAATGTACACTTCAACATTTTAAGTCAATTTGAAAAGTCGCATGCGATAAAAAATATTAAAAATTAAAAAAATGTCACAAAATACAACTATATCTATATTAACATCGTTATTGGCATCTTCTTATGCAATTTTTTTAGATTTTATTCTTTCATGTCAAGAAGGCATTCTGAATTGACAAAATTTGTCAAAATCGGTCCAGCCATTTTTGAGTTATAAGCAATCTAACAAACATCCCCTTCCTTTGTATATACACATTGTATATAATTCGCTATATATATAAAATATGTTTACTATCGGCATGCACCTAATGGTCAGAATTGACCTGTTCGTCTATTTGTGATTTCACCGGGACTAAAAATATTCGCGGTTCAATGGAAAATTTGAGTTTTATTTAACACAAATGTTATGGTCTATGTCACCCACCAAATATCACCCGATGACCATTAAGATTGGAAAACTTCTGCCCAGCCCTAAGTTCTAGCCCCGTGCTAACTTCCGCTTCGATTGGTCTATAATTGCAACCTGTAGAGCAACTGCAAAATCAGGAATTTGTTCAGTTTTTGGTCCATTTCAACCCCTAAATATCTCGCGATTATCTCCTAAAGAAATAGGGTTCTATTCTGCCCTTAACCCCACCTCCATTTTCAATTTCGTGAGGATCGGACCATAATTGCGACCTGTAGAGTGATTACAAATTAACATGGACAGACGGACAGGCGGACGGACGGACATACATAGCTAGATCAACTCTGCTCGCCGAGATAGGAAGATCCATATATACTTTCCTATATGGGAAATCAATATTTCAAGGTGTTACATAATTTTTGGCCCAATCAAACTTATAATACCCCCAACACAAAGTGTTGTAGGGTATAAACATTAAATTCGGCCGAACTTTTAATACCCTCCACCATTGAGTAAAGAAAACATTTTTATATAAAAGTATCTGAATTCAAACGTGTTCCACTTTAAACTACAAATACCAGTAAGACCGTTTGGATAATGATTTTCAAATTTTCAAAAAAGCATAAAGTGGGTGACGCCGTATCAAAACGAGAACATCTATAGACAGTATTGTATTTCAAGGATTGTCATTTACCAAATCTTCTTAAATACCATTTTTTGAAACAATTTCGTGGGTAAATGTGACTAGATTATCAAAATACCGAATATCGGGGGTGTCGTTATATGGGGGCTATACGAAAACGTGGATCCATATATACTATGTTCCGCCACCGGAGCTAGAACCCATTACGAGCTACAAATACCATTACTTGTACAAATCAGTGGAGAAATGTGGCAAAAATCATCAACAACGAAATATCGGTAAGTACGGCTATCTGTGGGCTATACAAAAACGTGAACTTATACATACAATGTTTTGCCACTGGAACTATAACCCAAAATGACTTACAAATACCAATTTTTAGACAAATACACTGATCCGTAGAAAAATGTGGCAAAATATGGAATATCGGGAGGTACCGCTGTATGTGGGCTATACAAAAACGTGGACCTATACATACAATGTTTCGCCACTGGAGCTAGAACCCATTATGACCTACAAATATTTAAATATCGTGATTCCAACAGGCAGTCAGACGGACATCGTTAAATAGACTTAGAATTTTATGCTGTTTATGTATATATATATACTAGCTGGCCCGGTCCGCGTTGCCGGCCCGTAGTTTTAGTCTTTAATGCAAATTTTGCATAGCATAATATTTCACAAATCTAGCTCATAACGGTGAACAAATTTTAATATAAATATTGATTCGACCAAATAGAAATAAATTACTTTTGAAGGAGGGCAAAATAATTTCTGAATAGTCAAAGTTAATTACGCTTTTACACCCATTACCATAGCACCTCAAGTTGCGCATTAAAGTCCCCAAAAAGTCTATGTTCTTGTTCATAGTAAAATTCAATGATGATTAAACAATACCCGCGTTGTTGTCCGCCAATCTGTAAACATCACTATAGATCGGCGGGCCTGGAGACTATATGGGGACTGTACCAAAATATTTACGTATGTTGACATTTTTCTGTAAGATAGTTCTCTACTCACAAAGTAGCCTAAATACAGCAAATAATGGCCAAATCAGTTGAAAAACGTGGCCAAGACCACGGTTACAGCTGTCAGGTCAGGGATACATTTATATAAGGGTTATACCAAAACGTGGCCCAACCAATATTCTCTTGGGGGTTACAAATTCAATAGAAAACAACATTTTTTTTCTGACCACCAATTAGATGTGAAAGTAGACTTGGGGATACTCCAAGGTGGGGACTTTACTTAAATAAATTCCTATGTGGCAATTATCTGTATGATGGTTCCCTACCCCAGGGTAGCATAAATACAACCTTTAGCCAAGTCAATTAATGAATGTGGTCAAGACCTAAATGGGCCCTACTCTGAAAATTTCAAACTTTATGCGAAGAGGTTCTCTACCTCCTTAGAAACAAAGATGCCAAATAATGGACAAAATATTAAAAAAGTGACCAAGACACCAAAAATAGCTTAAATCATACGATGATTATATAAATATGAAATCCGTCAGTTATGATCGATATTATGACCTGCAAAAGCGATTTAAGGTATCTTGAATGTTTGGGAAGAATTTCTGGAAGGATAGAAATCCTTTTCTTACTAAGAGTCCCATTCGCTCTACTATTTTCCACCCTTATATTCGGTATTTTTCTGATTGTACATTGGACGGATTATTGTGACAGGAAAGATGTAGTTCCACGCTTTGAAATGAGGCCCATTAGGCTTCTTAGGTAATTTTTGTTTGTTCAAATGTGTTCGCATCTTCCAGCTGAAACACGATGTCGGCCCTGGAGTTGAAAGGTAGAGTCAGTTAACATCGTATTTCCCACTTATTTCATTTTTTGGTGAAAATTTGTATATAGTGAAAAATTATTCTTTATTTTGTTCATAAAAAATTTACTGAATTCAATTAGATAATACAAATTGAAAAAAAAATTGACAAAAGAAGAATAACACATTGAAAAAATCTTTAACTTGTTCGCTGATGCAAAGCAAATGCAGCAAATGTTTAAAGATCCGTATATAGTTTATCAATAGAATGTACTTCTATTTTAAAATTCGATTCCATTAAATTATTTCGACATCATCTATTCCGTTTCGCCACCACATAATTCGGTACTACACTTCCATGTAACTCGACATCAATTTCATTTCTCAAGAAATCAAGTCAATTAAATAAATTGGTATTAATATTTGAATTCAAAAATAAAATATAAAAAACACTACAAATGTACATTAGAAAAAAGTAAGTCAAAATAGAAAAAAATCATGCAAAATAAAACATTACTATTGTACATTTCAAAAGTCAAAATGAAAATGTTAATATATCACATTTTTACGCGATTTTTTTGGATATTATCCTTTTCGGAGAGGAGACAATTCCGAATTTGTATGGATCGTTAAAATCAGTCCAGCGGTTCTTAAGTTATAAGCGTAGTAACTAACACAACTTTCTTTTATATATATAGATTTTATGGGGGTCTATGACGAATATTTGTGGATGTTACGGAATGACAAAGTTACTATACCCTAATTTTCAAGGTGGAGGGTATAAAAATATTTATTGGAGCAATAGATATACCAAACCGAGTCTCACCAAATGGAAAAATTTGGTTGAATACGAAGAAATCTATTCATATTGGATTGATATAACATATATGGTGGACAGTAACTATAATATCGGATGAAAATGTATATCGAAGGTATATACAAATCTGAACCGATCTCGATAAAATTTGGCAGAGGTATTTTTGAGTTGTATCTAATGTACGGTATCAAATATTCTTATTATTAAGCGCATATTGCGCATGATAAATACCATATCAGATGAATCATATATATGGAAGATATAGCTATATCTGAACCGATTTTCGCCAAATTTGATGTACTGGTCTAGACTGAATTCGGTCGGCCGAAAATATATATGGGAGCTATATCTAAATTTCAACCGATTCTCACCAATTTCAATATGGTACGTCCTTGGGCCAAACAAATATTGTTTGGAAAATTTCATCAAATCTTGGGAAGTATAGAAAAAGTATTGGGGACTTTTTGTATGGTCAAATCTACAATAGTTAGTATATGATCAAGGGATCTAAAAAAGTTTGGCCTGAACATCCAACCTTTTTTTTGGCATTTAATCTTCTAGGAATTCCCCACTACCCAGAGCACGACCCAACAATTATTGAATAGTAAATTGCACTCATACAAATTGTAACATTAGAGTGGAACATCCTTCAATTTTACACGTTCCAATATTAAAGGTACAGGGAAGATCAAATTTATCGGTCAAACGGTCAAATTTTTAAAAATAATAAAATCTACGAAGGGATCAGGGTCCAGGACTAAGTCCAAACTTTGTATATAGCAAAATTTGTATTAAGATGGAAAATATCGATCTAAACCTATCACGAATGGGTGCATTAACTTCACATGTTAGAAAACATCTGAATTCAAGTGATTACTAATGGGGAAACAGAAAAATAATTTGGAGCGTATTTTTGTTTTCCTATTCTGCTGATATATTCTTACAATAAGAAACTGGGGAAAGCGGCCAGCTTTCTTTGTGAATTATAAAAGGTCCATTAAAGGAAATGTATCATAAAATATCAATTGGAAAGCCAGTAAAGAAAGTCTTAAAGTCGGGCGGGGCCGAATTCAATCGGGCGGGGAGAATTCAATCATACACGCTATGATTATAATTATAAGTTAAAGTTCAAAGGACTAACTAAGCCGAAGCATTTGTATCTTTTAAATTCGGACTTGTGTTGGCCATTTCGTGCACAATTAATTTGAAATCAGATAATATATATATACATACATATATATATATATATATATATATATATATATATATATATATATATATATATATATATATATATATATATCGGAGGAACAATTTATATATGGGACCAAAGCTATATCTGAACCGATTTCGATCAAATTTGGCATACTTATTTCAGGTCCAATCTTATCGTACGTGCAAAATTCCATACTATTCGCACTGATATTACACGTTTGGTAAACAATAAAAAGCAAATCGGACGAAGATATATATGGAGCTATATCTAAATTTTGACCTATTATCTCCAATTTCAATAGGGTTCGTCCTTGGGCCAAACAAATGATTTGTGCAAAATTTCATCTGGATAGGGCAATAAATGCGAACTGTACTTTGTTTACAAAAATACATGGACAGACGGACGGACGGACGGACGGACGGACAGACGGACGGACGGACATGCATAAATCGACTCAGAATGTGATTTTATGCAGATCATCCAAAGGAACTATGAGTCTATCTCGTTTCCTTTTGCCTGACCACCCTGTGGTGTAGGGTATAAATAAAGAACTTAATGTTTGTTTCGATTTATGTCTTTCCTTCTAGAAGGTATGGCTATAAATCTAAATCGGACATTTCTCTAATCAATGTCAAGAACATCCCACAGCAGAGTCACCTGATGCGTTGATGAGTGAATGATTGTTGACATTTTTACAGTTTTTAAGAGTGCATAGATAAATCTGTTGTAAATGTCACCATAAAATTCTAAGCTCGTAAATCAGTAACGGCCACAATCGATCAAACACATAAATGCACCTTTCTACAAAACAAACTCTTAAATTCACTTCTTTTCCAAGAGTGATAGAACCCTATAAAATGCAGTCGCTCTTACCAGCTGAGATTAGTTCACCTACGACAATGAGACATCTTACATTGCTGCTAATAGGTATTTTTTTAACTTTCAAAAAAAAACCTTTGTTCTTTTTCTTTAAATAGATTGTTTTCTTTAAGGCTTTCTGGGATTCTGCTTTGCATCTGAGGAGCTGCAACGCAAGCCGCGTAATGCACCCCAGATATACTATACTCAACAAGGACCTCCAGGACCGCCGGGACCACCAGGTCTTCCTGGGCCAATGGGCAACAAAGGTCCCAGGGGACCCACGGGTGACATTGGACCTCAAGGTACGCAGGGACCTCAAGGATCACCCGGGCCGGATGGACGAGATGGACCGAATGGTATGCAAGGACCACATGGCTTGAGAGGGCGACGTGGTTTCCCAGGGGCTCGAGGACCCCAGGCCAGCCGGGTCCACCAGGTTTAATGGGACCTCCTGGACCACCCGGCCCAGCAGGAGCATCGGCACGTAGCATGTTGTCTTATATCGAGGCTGAAGATGAATATGATGATGAATTTTGAAAAAAATGATTTTAAGGAATTTTGAAAGAAGTAATAAATTAAAATTGGAAAATTGAATAACTTTGAGTTTTCTTTGTCAAAATTTTTCATAATCGTGTGAATTAGAAAAAGTGAAAAAGGCGTAAATAGGGTTCCGATTCCACCCACATCTTATTTTTGTTTAAAATAAATTTTTGTAGTTGGCAAAATATCCAATCAAATTCTCATTTTTTAATGACTGACAATGAAAGTCCGAATTTTAAAGTTTTTTTCTTCCAAATCATTTATTCCTCATTATTGTAACTGTTTTGTGGTATGGTTATTAACGGTTTCCCATTGGTATACCATAGGCCGGTGGTTTGTCCCAAGGTGGCATATGAATTACCATTTTGTGCGGGAGGTCCTTGGGGCCCAGGTGGGCCCGGTGGTCCCTGATGTCCTTGTCTACCCATGGGACCTGGTCTGCCCATAGGACCGGGAGGTCCTGCGGGGCCTGGAGGACCCGGAGGTCCTGGCGGTCCAGGTTGTCCAGCAATTACAATGGGTAATATGGCTGTTTGTGGCATCATCTGTTGTCCCTCCTCCTTTTCCATGTGTGAAGATGGCACCTTACCAAATCCCGCATTACCATTTAAGTTCAGGCCAAATTGCAAATTGGAATTTGGCAAAGAGAGACGTTGAGAATTATAATAGTTATTGGACATTTTCTTATCCTGATGATAACCGCCACGATTCTCCAGGCCATAAATCATTTGGGGTATAACAATTTTGACATTATTATCCGTTGCCATGGGTATGACGCTGGGATATAAGTAATCGGGCATCTTGCGGTTATCGTTTTCCTTTTCCTCTGGTTCTTCTTCGAAATCGTCTTCGGTGATTTGTGGTTCCTTGGGTTTGTCCTTTTTCTGATACATGTCATTCTGGGAGTAGACAATGTATTGGCCACTATTTTCACCGGGCTCTCCAATGGAACGGGCCATGGCAAAATTAGCCAAGGATTTTTTGGAAGCGGCAACGCTGGCAGGTCCCAAATTAGCTACCAGGGATACTAGAAATACTAACAAAAGAGAAAACAAGTAAGTTTTTCATTATCTTTGTTTTTGGAGAAATTTCCTATCTTACCTCCTATTTTCATGCTTTGCTTCATTTTGTCCAACTATGCTCGGGTAGGAGTTGATGCCAGGGTTTTATATGATTCAGTTTAACTATTGGTTTTGTGGTTTATGTTTATTGAAATTTAAGAATTCCGCAAATTGATTCAGCCGATTTTATCTTTATAGCTCGGGATCTACGGAAGATAAAAAGGTTTTCATCAATTCATCTGTTTTGGTTTTTCTTGGAATAGCCGCACTTTTTCGATTTTATTTCCAATTTCTAGTCATTTGTCAAATGGCTTATCTGCTCCAAATCGCACTGCATAAATTACTGTGTTATGGCTGTCAGAGAAATGAGAAATGCCCCAACCAAAATGTGGGAGAAATTTTTTCGTTTGATGTTCAGGTTGATGACTTTTTGCAAGATTTGAAATCATCTCCAATCAATTAACAGCTAATTGAATATTGGTTTCTTTTCAATAAAAAACTAAATAATTTTTTGGAGAAATTTTCGAATGCAATTTTAATTTTATAGCCACAGTATACTATTTACTTAGTTGATTTTTTATAGAGATAAGATAAATATTAAGTATATATAAATATATCGTTAGTCTGGTACTATGGTCTATAGTTCGAACATTTCAAATTTTTAAAACTTGGGGTTAAATACTTGGAATCGATATAGAAATTATTTGATCGAAATTAGTTTTAATATGTGAATTTAAGCTTGATAAAATTTGAAAATTTGTTGAATGTGATGAAGGCGTGAATTGTGTGTAGACCTTTGAAATTTAAGGTCCGACCAGATAAAATCCTACAAATAAAGGTTCTGTGAATTTGAATCTCTTTTGATTGGAATGAACGAATCCCTCAAGGTATTGGGCAACTTAATTGAAGTACGAAAAAAATGATTCCAATTATCAAATCTCGTTTTCTAATTATCGATTTTCAGGAAACGTTCTCTAGTAGGACATTCCATGTATGTGATGTGTATGTATGTATGTGGTCCATTCATTTAAAGGCCTATCTTGGTTTTTGACTAGAATCACGAGGTCATGCAATTTTTCGTGTCAATTGCACTAAGTTATGGAATTGGAAATTTATAGATATAGGGTTCCTGGACTAGGGCTATGTCTACTTTGGCTTTAGTGAGAGACAGAAGGAGTTCGGCAGAAGATGCCTTGTCGCTTGTCGAAGTGAAGTTTTTCCCCATTATCCATGCCTTTATGCTCCACTTTCCGAGCTTAAACAGAGTAATCGCCTGTTGTTTGTCTAGAAGTAGGGTTTTTGTCTGCCCAATATTGTGGGAATGCGTGCCGGATCCATAGAGAGGGGTGACACCCATGACGACAGTATATTTCTGCAAGGAATTTCCTTTTTATAAAAAAACACCAGTTTAACTACTTTCCCAAAGTTCACCAAATCCAGTCACTTTGGTGACGAACGAGTTCTTAGACTCTTCATTTTCACAGCAGATGACCTTAACTTCGTTGTAAATGATGGCACTGCCAAACTGCATCCTTTTAGGCTCCCCTTCCCGAAAAAGTCAATTTCCCAGACAGTCTTCGCTTTGTCTCGAAGACTTTGGCTTTACGGATTATGTAAGACATCGCTAAAAAATATATTAAAAAGGACGGGTCCAAGGAGAGACCTTTTTTGATTCTTTGACATTTACTTCTCTTTCTGATGAATAGTTTTCCCGAAACTTTTACGTTTACGTTTCGGGAGCTCTATTCTCCGCGGTGGAGATTTCTTTCTTTCGGGCCGTCACGAAACCCTCGTCGAAAAAGGTGTCCACAGGTGGGCTAATCTTTTTACCGAGATTAGTAGGAGGGAGTGTGAGAGAATCGTGATCAAGAGAACATTTTAGTAGTTGTAGGTGATTCTTTTCGAAATTTCGCATCTTGGGGTTCATCTTGCTTAAAATTCGGTCGGCCAATAAACTTTTACCATCTGTCCCTCTATTTGCCTCCTTTGGGTAGATGGTGTCCTGGGTAGCTGTGATGCTGCATGTGCACCTGCTTTACCGAGTAGGTCACAATCCTAGATAACATCTTGACTTTCGAGATTAATCTTATCTCTTTTAATACTATTCGAACAATTATATAGCAGATTTCCAAAACCACCACCATATCTTAACCACAGACACCAAGAGAGACATTTATATTAAATTTCATTTCTATTCCTTTTCGAAAAAATATAGGACGCATTTCCAAACCACCATCAAAACTCAAACAAACATACCATCAGTAAATATCAAATTTCAGAATATTATGTCTATCCCTTCACCCAATACCAAATGTAATACCATTCAGTACTTGTCGGAACTTTCCAAAACAATTTGTACCAAATTTATTACACATAAGTACGAATCTCCAAATCTTCCAACGTATCCCAATATTCCAAATCCAATAGGCATCTTATCCAATCTAATAGATATCTTATTTTCCCAATTTCAGGATTCCAGTTCTATGGGTTTACTCAAAATTATATTGTACCAAATTTAGTACATATAAGTACAAATTACCTAAACTACCTCCATATATCAGTCCTCTAATCTGACAGGACTCCTATTTAAAATTTTCAGGATACCAGCTCTATTATCTCACCCAAATCCAAATTGTACCAAATTTAGTACCAATTGGTACACATAAGAACAAATTTCCATAGCAAGATAAAGCTTGCAATCCAATAGAAATCTTATTCCCAAAATTCAGGACTCCAACTCTACCGGTTTCCCCAAAATTTAAATTGTACCTAACATAGTACCATATAGTACACATAAGTACGAATTTCCTAAACTTCCTACACACCCCAATCCTACAATACAATAGCAATGTTATTTTTAAATTACAGGATTCCAACTCATTCCGTTCACCCAAACTTAAATTGTACCACATTTAGTAGGCATAAATACAACTTTCCAAAACTTATATACCTTAGTCGTAAAATGCAATAATAATCTTAATTCCAAATTTCAGCATTCCAGCTCTATCGGTTCACCCAAATCCAAAATTGTACCAAATTTAAAACAATTTAGTACTTTTTTAACGCTCATAAGTACAAATTACGGAAACAACCTCCATATCGCAATTCTACTCTTCGGAAGTAATGTTAATTTCAAATTACCCCAATTCTACTAAGCAATAGCAACGTGATTTTTAAATTACAAGATTCCAACTCAATCTGTTCACCCAAAACATAAATTGTATCACATTTAGTGCACATGAATACAACTTTCCAAAACTACTTATATAAAAGGTGATTTTTTTTGAGGTTAGGATTTTCATGCATTAGTATTTGACAGATCTCGTGGGATTTCAGACATGGTGTCAAAGAGAAAGATGCTCAGTATGCTTTGACATTTCATCATGAATAGACTTACTAACGAGCAACGCTTGCAAATCATTGAATTTTATTACCAAAATCAGTGTTCGGTTCGAAATGTGTTTTGCGCTTTACGTCCGATTTATGGTCTACATAATCGACCAAGTGAGCAAACCATTAATGCGATTGTGACCAAGTTTCGCACTCAGTTTACTTTATTGGACATTAAACCAACCACACGAATGCGTACAGTGCGTACAGAAGAGAATATTGCGTCTGTTTCTGAGAGTGTTGCTGAAGACCGTGAAATGTCGATTCGTCGCCGTTCGCAGCAATTGGGTTTGTGTTATTCGACCACATGGAAGATTTTACGCAAAGATCTTGGTGTAAAACCGTATAAAATACAGCTCGTGCAAGAACTGAAGCCGAACGATCTGCCACAATGTCGAATTTTCAGTGAATGGGCCCTAGAAAAGTTGGCAGAAAATCCGCTTTTTTATCGACAAATTTTGTTCAGCGATGAGGCTCATTTCTGGTTGAATGGCTACGTAAATAAGCAAAATTGCCGCATTTGGAGTGAAGAGCAACCAGAAGCCGTTCAAGAACTGTCCATGCATCCCGAAAAATGCACTGTTTGGTGTGGTTTGTACGCTGGTGGAATCATTGGACCGTATTTTTTCAAAGATGCTGTTGGACGCAACGTTACGGTGAATGGCGATCGCTATCGTTCGATGCTAACAAACTTTTTGTTGCCAAAAATGGAAGAACTGAACTTGGTTGACATGTGGTTTCAACAAGATGGCGCTACATACCATATTTTGAGTGAAAACTTCGGAGAACTATTCATCTCAAGAAATGGACCGGTAAGTTGGCCACCAAGATCATGCGATTTGACGCCTTTAGACTATTTTTTGTGGGGCTACGTCAAGTCTAAAGTCTACAGAAATAAGCCAGCAACTATTCCAGCTTTGGAAGACAACATTTCCGAAGAAATTCGGGCTATTCCGGCCGAAATGCTCGAAAAAGTTGCCCAAAATTGGACTTTCCGAATGGACCACCTAAGATGCAGCCGCGGTCAACATTTAAATGAAATTATCTTCAAAAAGTAAATGTCATGGACCAATCTAACGTTTCAAATAAAGAACTGATGAGATTTTGCAAATTTTATGCGTTTTTTTAAAAAAAAAGTTATCAAGCTCTTAACAAATCACTCTTTACCTTAGTCGTAAAATGCAATAATAATCCATATTCCAAATTTCAGCATTCCAGCTCTATCGGTTCACCCAAATCAAAATTGTTCCAAATTTAGAACAATTTAGTACTCTTATAACGCTCATAAGTACAAATTACGGAAACTACCTCCATATCGGAATTCTAATCTCCGGAAGTAATGTTAATTTCAAATTACAGAATTCCAACTCCATTGAACATATTGACCCTACTACTCAACCTTGAATACCATTTCAAATTTCAAGTGTTTAGCTCTAACCGTTTATCTGGTACCAAATATAGTACATTTTAATACTTGGAATACTAGTGGGAATTTCCAAAAACTCTCTTTCTCTTTTCAAATGTAAGAGTTCTATCTCTATTGGTTTAAATAACAGCTGTAAGTTAGGCAGGGCCGATCTTTGAATACCCTCCACCATATGGAACGATTTTGGCAATTTTCAAAAAATAAAATTCGCTAAAATTTTCTTTCTTTTAAAATCTTAAAAATTTCTTTTTAAAACCTCAAAAATACCGAATGTAGCCGTTATATTAGGGTCTATACGACGAACTGGACCTACATAGGCAACTTCTGTCATAAACCATTACGATATTCAAATGCGAAACTTGAGTAAAAAATTGGTGAATAATGTTGCTAAAATCATCAAAATACCGAATATAAGGAGGTACCTTTATATTGAGGCTATACGAAAACGTGGACCTGCACAGGCAATTTTCTGCCATAGGCTGTAGTACCAATTACGAACTTTAAATACCAAATTTGAAACAATTCCGGTGAATAATGTAGCTAAAATCATCAAAATACTGAATATCGGAGACTACAGTTATAGACCTGCACAGACAATTTTCTGTAATAGGCTGGTGAATAATGTCGCTTAAATCACCAAAATACCGAAAAAGAGAGGTACCATTATATGGGGGCTATACCAAAACGTGGACCTATATGGCCCATTTTCAATATCAAAAGTCTTGCAGACATAATACACATTTGAGTAAAATTTTATCAACCTACTTCATTTCATTCGGAAGTTAGAGTGATTTCTACAGACGGACGTCGATAAATCGACACAGAATTTTATGCTGCTCAAGAATATATATACTTTGTGGAGTCTAATAGCATGTTTCCATTGGAAACCGAACAACGTTGTTCGCTCTCAGAATTAGGTACACGAATTAACCCGTTCATACGGCACGATTCGTAATTCATAGTAAAATAATTCCTTTTTTCAAAAAAATTGTTTGTTGATTTTAAAGGGAATGTATACGAATATACATGAAATTCTCACTAATATGAATATAAGAAATTATTGTTTTTCTCCCAAAGATTTATTATATCATTAATTTTACAATTTTCATTCACGTTTTCAGCTTTTTGTGTAAATGTTGACATTGTGAACGTATTTTTGTGTTTTTCCATTTTAAATTCTGCTGGAGAGACACTTGTCAAACATTTTTTCTGCCGATAGAAACATTTTGAAAATATTGATTATTTTGTTTGCAGTTTTCTGTAGAAATTTTAACTCGTGGACCAAATGCGTACCTCGAATGAGAGAGAAAACAAAATTTACTTTCGTTTGAATGTACATACGCCATTCAACATTGTAGTTTTCATTCATAATTTTCAGTCTTCCCAAAAATTTTTAAAATTTCATTAAATTTTTCTTTTTATAATTTTTAAATGTCATAATTTATTTTTTCGATAAATTCTCTCATTTGTTAGGGATGGGACATATTTTTTTGTTGTTCTGAGAGTGATTTGATTTGAACAACGTACAAATATGAGTGTTCGCTCAGGAAATTTGTGTGAAGAATTAGGTAGTTTTTTCATAGTTAAGGGTCAAACAACGAATGGAGAGCGAATCAAGTGCAGTGGAAACGCCACATAAAATGTATATTTCGAGGTGTTACAAACGGAATAACAAACTTAATATACCCTCTATACTATGGAGGAGAGTATAAAAGGATACAAATACGAAGGGTGCAATATTTAGTACTTTCCATACCGTTCTAGTATGAATTTTCAAAAACCCAGTCTTATCTGATACCTTCGGACCAAGTGTGACCCACACTCACAATATTAAGATTATAGTTTGAGCCGTTTCATCTGAGAGTTGATGATTTATTCCCATTTATTTGAGTTTATAAAGAGATTATAAAAATTTTAAATACTGATCCTTCGTACATACTTCGCTAACGTATTCATTATCTCTTCCAATGCTACCTTGTTTAAATTATTTTTTACGAAATATCAAATAAAAAAATGCAAAAAAAACATAACTGTAACATTTGTAAAAAAGTAAACAGCGTATTCGAAAATATTCAAAAAAAAAAAACTACAACTAAAACGCAGGGCAGAAGAAAATCCATCCAACCCAGCAACCTCATTATCACATCATGTTGGACTGCTTTTAAAAATCGAAAATCGTAAATAAACATCAG
This sequence comes from Musca domestica, assembly GCF_030504385.1. Lineage (NCBI taxonomy): Eukaryota > Metazoa > Arthropoda > Insecta > Diptera > Muscidae > Musca > Musca domestica. Next base: position 7,165 of record NW_026712452.1, on the reverse strand, counting down.
CTATCTTCCAACAATCTGGCGCTGTTGTGGTCTGGTCATTGAAAAATTTCTTCTTTGAGGCTAAAACCGGTTCTTTCACCACTCAAATTGCCAATCTAGGGCTGGACGACGACGACGGTGATGCTGTTATTGTTGCTGCAGATGAAAACAAACCAAACAAATGGTCACAACGTCATAATGACGGCTTTTACCTTTTTTTCTGATTGTTGCCGTTGTTGCAATCGAAACTGTCAGCTTCTTCTTAACAAAGTCATTATTATGGCCATAACAATGAAGAGAGACTGATTTAATGTGAACGGTTTGTTAAAACATCTGTGAAGAGAGGTAGGGGGGGGGGAGGAATTGGGGTGTCTCATTTATTGTTTGGAGGCATTGTTGACCAGGGTGATTAACCATTTCTATATATGAAGCAAAGGTTGTGTTTTGTGGGTTAGACAAATAAATACTACAATCAGAATATTATATAACCTGAGGCTATTTCGGTCGTGTAGCTTTAGATGTGGTTGTTGTTTTTTTTTTTTTTGGAGTCCCAGAAAATAGGTGTAAACCTTAATGAGTTGGCACTAACAATGGGGCATTGTTGGTATTCCATTCAATAGAAATTAGATCAGATTCGGTGTTTGATGGTGTATTCAAAATTCGATTTAAGTGCCAGTGGTCATTCGATGCCCTGCACGCAATAAAAAGAAATGACTCGTAACGATGATATGGCAGATGGAATGATATTGAAAAAAAATTGAACATATGGAGTTTTATTTTGTTGTACGGCAATAGAGATTGAGGAATTGATCATTGTTATAATCCCAATAATTTGAAAAATTTAGAAGATTTTGGTAAATTAAAGCTAATTTACTTTTTTTAGAGGATGGCCAAAATTAAATGAGAAAAAGTCTGAGATTTTAGCATGTCCATATAAATTTTTAATGACGCAAAAGGGGATGGTAGTTAAAACCTTTTGAAAACATAGTATCAATTTTACCATAGTTAAGAAATGTCTCTAAAAACAAGTAAAAAAGCAGTAAGTTAGGCCGGGCCGAACTTTGAATACCCTCCACCATTTGGAACGAATTAGAAAATTTTCAAAAAATAACATCCGTTAAAAATTAAATTCTGTTAAAATTTTAAAAATACCGAATATAGCCCCTATATTGGGGTCTATATGAAGACCTGCACCTGCATAGGCACCTTTTGTCATAAGCCATTACAATACTCAAATACGAAACTTGAAAAAAAATGCCGGTGAATAATGTAGCTAAAATCATTAAAATACCAAAAATAGAGTGGTATCGTTACATCGGAGCTATACGAAGACCTGGACCTGCATAGACAATATTCTGTCACAGGCTGTAGTACCTATTAGGAACTTCAAAAAATTTAAAGAATTTTTTCAAGGGAGGTACTAATATATGGGGCCTATACGATGACCTGGACCTGCACAGACAATTGTCTGTCTTAGGCTGTAGTATTCATTACGAACATTGAACAACTTCGGTGAATAATGTCGCTAAAATCACGCAATTTTTTGCCATAGGCTGAAATACCAATTACGAATTTTAAATATGAAATTTTAACAACTCCGGTGGATAATGTCCCTAAAATTGTGAAAATTTCGAATATCAGGGGGTACCGTTGTATTATATCATGGGCCTATATAGACATTTTTCTTCCAAGGGGTAATGTGCTTAGAAAGAAATTCTAGTATGGATTTTTTAGACAATTCCACTGAAAAAATTGGCTAAAATCATCAAAACACCGAATATAGGGAGGTATCGTTATATGTAGGGTATACGATATCGTGGACGCCCATTTTTGAACTTTTGGAGTCTAGGGGTGTCCGTCCGTCTATCTCTTTGTCTGGCTGGCTGCTGTACACGATAACTTTTGAAGGGAATATCCAATTTGGTCAAAACGTTGTACATCGTAATGTTATTATCTAACTTATATCGAGTTCGGAGATTGGAAATATAGGTCCACTCCTTCAAGTGCCTCCCCCACAAAAGGTCGAAATTTTCATGGAAAATAATTTACTTTTCTTTGCTAATCCTAATATTTGCATCAGTTCTAGGTCAGATGCAAAAATGGACAATATCGGTCCACTCCATCAAGTACCTCCCCCACAAAGGGTCAAATGTTTGAATAATTATAGTTCTTATAAAATGTGATGTAAGAGTCCGATTATTATCAAATAACACACATCACAATATTTTTATTAACCCATTTTTATACCCTACACCACAAGGTGGTCAGGGTATTATGTCTCTGCGCATTTGTTTGTAACAGCAAAAGGAAACGAGATCTGCATAGGATCACATTCTGTCCATGTATCTTTGTGAACAAAGTACAGTTCGCATTTGCCCGATACACATGAAATTTTGCACAAATCATTTGTTTGGCCCAAGGACGAACCCTATTGAAATTAGAGATAATCGGTAAAATTTAGACATAGTTCTCATGTATATCTTCGTCCGATTTGCCTTTTATTGTGCACCAAACGTGTAATATCAGCCCGAATAGTATGGAATTTTGCACATACAACCAAATTATGCCTGAAAATAAGTATGCCAAATTTGGTCGAATCGGTTCAGATATAGCTATAGCTCCAATATATATTGTTCATACCGATTTGTTATTTTTGTTCTCCGCAGCCTAATATGCACTCTGTAACAACAATATTTGGGGAAATATATCAAATACAGCTCAGAAATATCGAGATCGTTTCGGATTTGGATATATCTCCCATATATAACTTCGTCCGATTTACCTATTATTGTGCACCAAACGTATAATATTTGCCCAAATTTGGCACTTACGACCGAATTGAGTCTAGAAGCTAGTATGTCAAATTTGGTAACGATCGGTTCAGATATAGCTATAGCTCCTATATATATTGTTCATCCAATTTGTTATATTTGTTACCCACAGCCGGAGTATGCACTCCATAACAACGATATTCAGTGAATATATATGAAATACAGCTAAGAAATATCTTTGCCAAATTTATCAAGATCGGTTCAGATTTGGATTAAGTGGACAATACAAGTTCGTATTGAAAAGATACAATGCTTCGGCATATTTAGTCCTTTGAACTTTAAATTATAACTATAATCATAGCGTGTATGATTGAATTCTCCCATAAAAACTTTTAATTGTTATGTGGAGCTCTACTAAATTAGAAAACTGGTGTAGGGTATCATAAAGTCTGCCCCGGCCGACTTTGAGACTTTCTTTACTGGTTTTTTTATTTTATTTACAGCATGCTTTGAAGAACGCATTATGCATTCAACCCTTTTTAGTGAAGGCCTTTTAGGGTAGTATGCAAAAAGTTTGTCCCTGCCAAAAACAAAGTCTTTTAATCATCATGGTTTTAATTATGCGTTCTTAAAAACATCTATTAACGTTCTTATCTAGATACAGCAGAAGAATGACTTGGCAAAATTAAACGCTGCTTGACCTGATCGCCAATTTCATTCATCACCAATATAGGGTACACGCGCAAACCGCAACAGATGTGCGAACTGAAGAAATCTTTTTTTTGCTTGATATTCGCTTTTTGTGAAATATTTTGCAAACTAAAAGAAATTATCATAGGAAAAAACTCAGTCAGTCAGTCATCGAGTCAACTAAGTTCGATGATATTCGATATGTGTTTATCTTTTGGCTATGTTTCTTTCTTCTCCACTTTTAAGCATCAATTTGCCGTTGTTGTGTTGTTGAAGTGCAACTGCGAAGTGTGTCCATCAACACACCACGTCTCCGAGTGCTACAGCTTTCATCAGTTAAGGTGACATTGCTTTTTTTTTGGTAAATTTCTTAATTCTTTATTGTTATTTTTTTTCCTTTGGGTACGTTGACCAAATATTTAAATTCTCTAGTGCTGAATGAAATTATTGGGTGTTTCTTCTTAAACATATTTTTTTTTTACTTTGAAAATTTAAAGGGGTTTCAACACATATCCCAGGCCATAAACCACAGTGGTTTGTTCAATGATATATTAAATATTTTTATACCCTCCACCATATAATGGGGGTATGTTAAAAATGTCATTCCATTTGCAATACCACGAAATATTTGTCGGAGACCGCATTCATTCCTGATCAGAATAGGATAAAAGGCGATTTAGCGGTGTCCGTTCGTCTGTTTATCTGTTGAAATCGCGATAGATCCACATTATTTAATCTAGAGCTTTGAAATTTGGCACAAAGCTTTTATTATATGCCGATTAGTATATTGGGCGATTGGTAATGATAATAGGTCATATTGGCCCACGTTTAAGTATAGCCCCCATATAAGGGTATATCCAGATTTTCGGTATTCTGCCACAATTTTCCACCAAATCAGCTGAAACTTTACATTTGGGTTTCTTGGTAGATCTGTTCTATCCTTGCAAAAAATATTCCATGTAAGTTCACTTATCGATAAAACCCCCATATAACGATACCTTTTTCGAAGGAGTGAGCTAATGTTTTACATTCTGTATCTGACATAAGTCTGATATGTATATATTACAACGTGACAGATTTTGACTATATCTACTACTTCATTCACTTTACATGAGATATGTGATAATTTTTGGCAATGTGCGTGAGGTACCAGATTTAGTGGATCTAATACTGATACAAATAATACTGATGACAATTGTAGATTATGGGACGAAAATGTATATGGAAAACATATCCAAATCTGAACCGATTTCAATATGATTTGGTAAATTTATTTTTTTTTATCAAATTCCGTTACACATTCGAAATAGAAGGTACATAGCTTGGTTGGGGCATCAAATACATAAAATCGGACGAAAAAATATATGGGAGCTATATCCAAATCTGAACCGTTTTCAATTTAATTTGTTAAATTTATTTTTGTACCAAATTCCTTCACTCATTTTAAATTTGAAACTGTATATATAACTGATCAAAAGATATATGCATACAATATCTTAATTTTTTGTAGGTTCCTCCGATTCTGATGCTATATCTACAGTTTCCAGTGGAATTTCAAAAGTTTATATAGCCTATGCAACTTTCAGGCGATGCTATAGTATGTCTGCATAGAAATTTTCAGGAAAATCTGTTCAGCGGTTTTGAGTCTAAAAATTACAAACAATCAAAGGCACGAACATTTTCCTCTTTTATAGATATGAACGTTTGTTATTCAAACGTGACCGTGTTGTTGAGGAGGTACCAGAAGAGTGAACTAATATGTCTCATCTTCACAGCAGGTCTTGTGTTAGTAGAAATATTAGAATGTGTGAATTTTAGAAGGAATCGTAAGTTTCTTCGCATTTTATGAACTTCTTGGTTATTCAAAGTTTGACCTCTTTGTAGGGCAGATAGAAGAAGAGGCGGGCCGATTTATCCCAATTTTACCCCAGACCTTGTGTTAATGAAAATGTTGGTTTATATGAAATTTTAAGAGAATCGGACGCTTGTTTGCATTTATGGGAGATATAATTATTTTAAATCTTTATTCGTTGTGGGTTAGGTACCGGAATAAGTGGCCCAATAAAGCTCATATCCACACCAGATCTTTTGTTGGTAAAGTATTGGGCTAGTCGAGTTTGAAAGGAATCGAATGCTTATTTTGGGTTTTATGAGCTTCATGGTTATTGAAAATGTTGACCCGTTATGGGGGGAGTTACCAGAAGGAGTGGAGGAGCCTTGTGTTGGTAGAAAAATTGGGCCCTTTGTGAGGGAGGTACATGATTGAGTGGGCCGATATTGTTCTTTTTCGAACCTGACCAGGAACTGAAAAATGTTAGCCCTAAATTGGATAATCCTATCTTGTTGGATGAGGTTAATTATTTTCTGCACAAATTTTGATATTTTGTAAGGAAGGTATCAGAAGGAGTTGACGGATATTGCCCATTTCCGACCACGGTTTTAGTTTTAAAATAATATTACGATGTATCAAGTTTTGACCGTATCGGGCACTCTCTTTGAGAGTTATCGTTGATACAAACCAGCCAGACAGACAGATATGCGTTCGAGAGGAAAAGAGTTGGAATGCTGAAATTTGGAAACAAGATTACTATTGCATTCTAGGACTGAGTAGGTAGTTTTGGAAATTCGTACTTATGTGTACTAAAAGGAATCGATGGAGCTGGGATTTGAAAATTGGAATGGGAATCACTGATGGAGCGCAGGATCGATGCACCAAAGATTACTGATGTTATATGTGTTTGAGATTTGGCGGTGGTTTGGAAATGCTCCCTATTTTTGTGCGAAAAGTACTAAATGATACCAAATTTGGTAGTGGGTGAAGGGATAGGGTTGGAGTTCTCAAATTTGATATTGAGGTATCTGGAATTGAGATATATGTAGGTGGTTTGGAGATGTCTACTATATCGGTTTAAATTTGGATATAGCTTCCATATATATCTTCAATCGATTTCGGGTCAATTATGCACCAAATGGCCAATATCAGCCCAAATGGACTGAATTTTGGCACTTCTGTCGGAATTTAGCCTAAAGATCCTTATAGAAGTCATAAGTTCTATTTAATACCCATAGTGGTATAGGGTATCATATAGTCGCTCGCCCAACTTTTGACCTTTCCTTATTGTTTTTTTTTACAATTGGCGTCTCTATCATTATATCCATCTGCATGCTTGCAAAATTTAATCTGAAATGACTATAACCGTTATCGCCAATATTTGACCATAATTTACGCATCAACAACTTCACACCACTGTGCAAAGTTTCAAATACTCATGATGATGATCGTAAAAAATATAAAAAACAAAGGTCCGCACAATATATCAATATGAAAAAAATATACATATTATATATGTATTGTTGTTGTTGTTTCTGCTGGGGTAAAAGCGAAAACAAATGATTTGTTTTTGGGGAGGATTGGTTTTACTTTCATTTTTCTTTCTTCAACTCTTCACCGCTTCTCCCTTCGGTGCGTTTACCGTGTTTCTGCATAATTTCGGTTACGCGTCGGACCTCAAGACATTGTCGTTGATGCTGGTGGCCGTCTCTTGGTATTGTTGCTGCTGCTGCTGCTGCTGGCGATGAAGATGATGACGATGGAGATTATGCTGATGATGATGACGACGATAGCGATGGGCAAGCGAAAAAACCTATAAAAAGCCATGTGATACCTTAGTGAAACTCAGTTAATTGATTTAAACCGTGGTGGGAGTAGAACCGAAGGTATATCC
>NW_026712451.1:0-83094 GCF_030504385.1 Musca domestica | reverse complement strand
AGTTATGAGCATTTTAAATTGGCTATTTTTCCTCTTTAAGAAATGCAATCAAAATGATGCTAAAAAACCGAAATGTCAATATTTAAGGAGTTATGAGCATTTTAAAATTGGCTATTTTTCCTCTTTAAGAAACTGCAATCAAAATGAAGCTAAAAAACCCCGAATGTCAATATTTAAGGAGTTATGGCATTTTAAAATTGGCTATTTTTCCTCTTTTTAATAGTCTGCAATCAAATGATGCTAAAAACCCGAAAGTTCAATATTAAGAGTTATGAGCATTTTAAAATTGGCTATTTTTCCTCTTAAGAAACTGCAATCAAAATGATGCTAAAAACCCGAAATGTCAATATTTAAGGAGTTATGAGCATTTTAAAATTGGCTATTTTTCCTCTTTAAATATCTGCAATCAAATGATGCTAAAAACCCCGAAATGTCAATATTAAGGAGTTATGAGCATTTTATAAATTGGCTATTTTTCCTCTTTAAGAAACTGCAATCAAAATGATGCTAAAAACCCGAAATGTCAATATTTAAGGAGTTATGAGCATTTTAAAATTGGCTATTTTCCTCTTTTAATATCTGCAATCAAAATGATGCTAAAAACCCGAAATGTCAATATTTAGGAGTTATGAGCATTTGAAAATTGGCTATTTTTCCTCTTTTAAATATCTGCAATCAAAATGATGCGAAAAACCCCGAAATGTCAATATTAAGGGTATGAGCATTTTAAAATTGGCTATTTTTCCTCTTTAAGAAACTGCAATCAAAATGATGCTAAAACCCCGAAATGTCAATATTTAAGGAGTTATGAGCATTTTAAAATTGGCTATTTTTCCTCTTTTAATATCTGCAATCAAAATGATGAAAAAAACCCGAAATGTCAATATTTAAGGAGTTATGAGCATTTTAAAATTGGCTTTTTTTCCTCTTTAAGAAACTGCAATCAAAATGATGCTAAAAAACCGAAATGTCAATATTAAGGAGTTATGAGCATTTTAAATTGGCTATTTTTCCTCTTTAAAATCTGCAATCAAAATGATGCTAAAAAAACCCGAAATGTCAATATTTAAGGAGTTATGAGCATTTTAAAATTGGCTATTTTTTCCTCTTTAGAAACTGCAATCAAAATGAAGCTAAAAACCCCGAAATGTCAATATTGTAAGGAGTTATGAGCATTTTAAAATTGGCTATTTTTCCTCTTTTAATATCGCAATCAAATGATGCTAAAAAACCCGAAATGTCATATTAAGGAGTTATGAGCATTTTAAAATTGGCTATTTTCCTCTTTAAATATCTGCAATCAAAATGATGCTAAAAACCGAAATGTCAATATTAAGGAGTTATGAGCATTTTAAAATTGGCTATTTTTCCTCTTTAAGAAACTGCAATCAAATGCGCTTTAAAAACCCGAAATGTCAATATTTAGGAGTTATGAGCATTTTAAAATTGCTATTTTTCCTCTTTAAATATCTGCAATCAAAATGATGCTAAAAACCCGAAATGTCAATAATTTAAGAGTATGAGCATTTAAAATGGGCTATTTTCCTCTTTAAATATCTGCAATCAAAATGATGCTAAAAACCCCGAAATGTCAATATTTAAGGAGTTATGAGCATTTTAAAATTGGCTATTTTCCCTTTAAGAAACTGCAATCAAAATGATGCTAAAAACCCCGAAATGTCAATATTTAAGGAGTTATGAGCTTTTTAAAATTGGCTATTTTTCCTCTTTAAATATCTGCAATCAAAATGATGCTAAAAACCCCGAAATGGTATAGCATTTTAAAATTGGCTATTTTTCCTCTTTAATATCTGCAATCAAAATGATGCTAAAACCCCGAAATGTCAATATTGAAGGAGTTATGAGCATGTTAAAATGGGCTATTTTTCCTCTTTAGAAACTGCAATCAAAATGATGCTAAAAACCCGAAATGTCAGATTTAAGGAGTTGATGAGCATTTTAAAATTGGTTTTTCCTCTTAAGAAACTGCAATCAAAATGAAGCTAAAAAACCCCGAAATGTCAATATTTAAGGAGTATGAGCATTTTAAAATTGGCTATTTTTCCTCTTTAAATATCTGCAATCAAATGATGCTAAAAACCCCGAAATGTCAATATTAAGGAGTTATGAGCATTTAAAATTGGCATTTTTTTCGCTTAAGAAACTGCAATCAAAATGATGAAAAAACCCGAAATGTCAATATTTAAGGAGTTATGAGCATTTTAAATTGGCTATTTCCTCTTTAAGAAACTGCAACAAAATGAGCTAAAAACCCGAAATGTCAATATTTAAGGAGTTATGAGCATTTAAAATTGGCTATTTTTCCTCTTTAATATCTGGCAATCAAAATGATGCTAAAAACCCCGAAAATGTCAATATTTAAGGAGTTGATGAGCATTTTAAAATTGGCTATTTTCTCTTTAAGAAACTGCAATCAAAATGATGCTAAAAAACCCAAATGGTCAAGATTTAAGGAGTTATGAGCATTTTAAACTGGGCTATTTTTCCTCTTTAAATATCTGCAATCAAAATGATGCTAAAAACCCCGAAATGCAATATTTAAGGAGTTATGAGCATTTTAAAATTGGCTATTTTTCCTCTTTAAGAAACTGCAATCAAATGAAGCTAAAAACCCCGAAATGTCAATATTAAGGAGTTATGAGCATTTTAAAATTGGCTATTTTTCCTCTTTAAATATCCAATCAAAATGATGCTAAAAACCCCGAAATGTCAAATTTAAGAGTTATGAGCATTTTAAAATTGGCTATTTTTCTTTAAAGATCTGCAATCAAAATGATGCTAAAAACCCGAAATGTCAATATTTAAGGAGTTATGAGCATTTTAAATTGGCTATTTTTCCTCTTTAAGAAACTGCAATCAAATGATGCTAAAAACCCCGAAATGTCAATATTTAAGGAGTTATGGCATTTTAAAATTGGCTATTTTCTCTTTAATAACTGCAATCAAAATGATGCTAAAAACCCCGAAATGTCAATATTTAAGAGTTATGAGCATTTAAATTGGCTATTTTTCCTCTTTAAGAACTGCAATCAAAATGATGCTAAAAACCGAAATGTCAATATTTAAGGAGTTATGAGCATTTTAAAATTGGCTATTTTCCTCTTTCTATCGGCAATCAAAATGATGCTAAAAACCCCGAAATGTCAATATTAAGGAGTTAGGAGCATTTTAAATTGGCTATTTTTCCTCTTAAGAAACTGCAATCAAATGAAGCTAAAAACACCGAAATGTCAATATTTAGGAGTTATGAGCATTTTAAAATGGCTATTTTTCCTCTTTTAATATCTGCAATCAAAATGATGCTAAAAACCCCGAAATGTCAATATTTAAGGATAGAGCATTTAAAATTGGCTATTTTTCCTCTTAATATATGAATCAAAATGATGCTAAAAAACCCGAAATGTCATATTTAAGGAGTTATGAGCATTAAAATTGGCTATTTTTCCTCTTTAAGAAACTGCAATCAAAATGATGCTAAAAAACCCGAAATGTCAATATTTAAGAGTTATGAGCATTTTAAAATTGGCTATTTTTCCTTTTCAAATATCTGCAATCAAATGATGCTAAAAACCCCGAAATGTGTTATGAGCATTTTAAAATTGGCTATTTTTCCCTTTAAATATCTGCAATCAAAATGATGCTAAAAACCCCGCAATGTCAATAAGGAAGTTATGAGCATTTTAAAATTGGCTATTTTTACTCTTTTTAAATATCTGCAATCAAAATGCATGCTAAAAACCCCGAAATGTCAATATTTAAGGAGTTTATGAAGCATTTTACAATTGGCTATTTTTTCCCTCTTTAAGAACTGCAATCAAAATGATGCTCAAAGCCCGCGAAATGTCAATATTTGAAGGAGGTTTATGAGCATTTTAAAATTGGCTATTTTCTTCTTTAAATATCTGCCATCAAATGATGCTACTAACAACCCCGACATGTTCAACTAATTTAAGGAGTTATGAGCATTTTTAAAATTGGCTATTTTCCTCTTTTAAGAAACTGCAATCAAAATGATGCCTAAAAACCCCGAAATGTCAATATTTAAGGAGTTATGAGCATTTTAAAATTGGCTATTTTTCCTCTTTAAATATCTGCAATCAAAATGATGCTAAAACCCCGAAATGTATGAGCATTTTTAAAATTGGCTATTTTCCTCTTTAAATATCTGCAATCAAAATGATGCTAAAAACCCCGAAATGTCAATATTTAAGGAGTTATAGCATTTTAAAATTGGCTATTTTTCCTCTTTAAGAAACTGCAATCAAAATGATGCTAAAAACCCCGAAATGTCATATTAAGGAGTTATGAGCATTTTAAAATTGACTATTTTTCCTCTTTAAATATCTGCAATCAAAATGATGCTAAAAACCCGAAATGTCAATATTTAAGGAGTTATGAGCATTTTAAAATTGGCTATTTTTCCTCTTTAAATATCTGCAATCAAATGATGCTAAAAACCCCGAAATGTATGAGCATTTTAAAATTGGCTATTTTTCCTCTTTAAATATCTGCAATCAAAATGATGCTAAAAACCCCGAAATGTCAATATTTAAGGAGTTATGAGCATTTTAAAATTGGCTATTTTTCCTCTTTAAGAAACTGCAATCAAAATGATGCTAAAAACCCCGAAATGTCAATATTTAAGGAGTTATGAGCATTTTAAAATTGGCTATTTTTCCTCTTTAAATATCTGCAATCAAAATGATGCTAAAAACCCCGAAATGTTATGAGCATTTTAAAATTGGCTATTTTTCCTCTTTAAATATCTGCAATCAAAATGATGCTAAAACCCCGAAATGTCAATATTTAAGGAGTTATGAGCATTTTAAAATTGGCTATTTTTCCTCTTTAAGAAACTGCAATCAAAATGAAGCTAAAAACCCCGAAATGTCAATATTTAAGGAGTTATGAGCATTTTAAAATTGGCTATTTTTCCTCTTTAAATATCTGCAATCAAAATGATGCTAAAAACCCCGAAATGTCAATATTTAAGGAGTTATGAGCATTTTAAAATTGGCTATTTTTCCTCTTTAAATATCTGCAATCAAAATGATGCTAAAAACCCCGAAATGTTATGAGCATTTTAAAATTGGCTATTTTTCCTCTTTAAATATCTGCAATCAAAATGATGCTAAAAACCCCGAAATGTCAATATTTAAGGAGTTATGAGCATTTTAAAATTGGCTATTTTTCCTCTTTAAGAAACTGCAATCAAAATGATGCTAAAAACCCCGAAATGTCAATATTTAAGGAGTTATGAGCATTTTAAAATTGGCTATTTTTCCTCTTTAAATATCTGCAATCAAAATGATGCTAAAAACCCCGAAATGTTATGAGCATTTTAAATTGGCTATTTTTCCTCTTTAAATATCTGCAATCAAAATGATGCTAAAAACCCCGAAATGTCAATATTTAAGGAGTTATGAGCATTTTAAAATTGGCTATTTTTCCTCTTTAAGAAACTGCAATCAAAATGAAGCTAAAAACCCCGAAATGTCAATATTTAAGGAGTTATGAGCATTTTAAAATTGGCTATTTTTCCTCTTTAAATATCTGCAATCAAAATGATGCTAAAAACCCCGAAATGTCAATATTTAAGGAGTTATGAGCATTTTAAAATTGGCTATTTTTCCTCTTTAAATATCTGCAATCAAAATGATGCTAAAAACCCCGAAATGTTATGAGCATTTTAAAATTGGCTATTTTTCCTCTTTAAATATCTGCAATCAAAATGATGCTAAAACCCCGAAATGTCAATATTTAAGGAGTTATGAGCATTTTAAAATTGGCTATTTTTCCTCTTTAAGAAACTGCAATCAAAATGATGCTAAAAACCCCGAAATGTCAATATTTAAGGAGTTATGAGCATTTTAAAATTGGCTATTTTTCCTCTTTAAATATCTGCAATCAAAATGATGCTAAAAACCCCGAATGTTATGAGCATTTTAAAATTGGCTATTTTTCCTCTTTAAATATCTGCAATCAAAATGATGCTAAAAACCCCGAAATGTCAATATTTAAGGAGTTATGAGCATTTTAAAATTGGCTATTTTTCCTCTTTAAGAAACTGCAATCAAAATGAAGCTAAAAACCCGAAATGTCAATATTTAAGGAGTTATGAGCATTTTAAAATTGGCTATTTTTCCTCTTTAAATATCTGCAATCAAAATGATGCTAAAAACCCCGAAATGTCAATATTTAAGGAGTTATGAGCATTTTAAAATTGGCTATTTTTCCTCTTTAAATATCTGCAATCAAAATGATGCTAAAAACCCCGAAATGTCAATATTTAAGGAGTTATGAGCATTTTAAAATTGGCTATTTTTCCTCTTTAAGAAACTGCAATCAAAATGATGCTAAAAACCCCGAAATGTCAATATTTAAGGAGTTATGAGCATTTTTAAAATTGGCTATTTTTCCTCTTTAAATATCTGCAATCAAAATGATGCTAAAACCCCGAAATGTCAATATTTAAGGAGTTATGAGCATTTTAAAATTGGCTATTTTTCCTCTTTAAGAAACTGCAATCAAAATGATGCTAAAAACCCCGAAATGTCAATATTTAAGGAGTTATGAGCATTTTAAAATTGGCTATTTTTCCTCTTTAAATATCTGCAATCAAAATGATGCTAAAAACCCCGAAATGTCAATATTTAAGGAGTTATGAGCATTTTAAAATTGGCTATTTTTCCTCTTTAAGAAACTGCAATCAAAATGATGCTAAAAACCCGAAATGTCAATATTTAAGGAGTTATGAGCATTTTAAAATTGGCTATTTTTCCTCTTTAAATATCTGCAATCAAAATGATGCTAAAAACCCCGAAATGTCAATATTTAAGGAGTTATGAGCATTTTAAAATTGGCTATTTTTCCTCTTTAAATATCTGCAATCAAAATGATGCTAAAAACCCCGAAATGTCAATATTTAAGGAGTTATGAGCATTTTAAAATTGGCTATTTTTCCTCTTTAAGAAACTGCAATCAAAATGATGCTAAAACCCCGAAATGTCAATATTTAAGGAGTTATGAGCATTTTAAAATTGGCTATTTTTCCTCTTTAAATATCTGCAATCAAAATGATGCTAAAAACCCCGAAATGTCAATATTTAAGGAGTTATGAGCATTTTAAAATTGGCTATTTTTCCTCTTTAAGAAACTGCAATCAAAATGATGCTAAAAACCCCGAAATGTCAATATTTAAGGAGTTATGAGCATTTTAAAATTGGCTATTTTTCCTCTTTAAATATCTGCAATCAAAATGATGCTAAAACCCCGAAATGTTATGAGCATTTTAAAATTGGCTATTTTTCCTCTTTAAATATCTGCAATCAAAATGATGCTAAAACCCCGAAATGTCAATATTTAAGGAGTTATGAGCATTTTAAAATTGGCTATTTTTCCTCTTTAAGAAACTGCAATCAAAATAATGCTAAAAACCCCGAAATGTCAATATTTAAGGAGTTATGAGCATTTTAAAATTGGCTATTTTTCCTCTTTAAATATCTGCAATCAAAATGATGCTAAAAACCCCGAAATGTCAATATTTAAGGAGTTATGAGCATTTTAAAATTGGCTATTTTTCCTCTTTAAATATCTGCAATCAAAATGATGCTAAAAACCCCGAAATGTCAATATTTAAGGAGTTATGAGCATTTTAAAATTGGCTATTTTTCCTCTTTAAATATCTGCAATCAAAATGATGCTAAAAACCCCGAAATGTTATGAGCATTTTAAAATTGGCTATTTTTCCTCTTTAAATATCTGCAATCAAAATGATGCTAAAAACCCCGAAATGTCAATATTTAAGGAGTTATGAGCATTTTAAAATTGGCTATTTTTCCTCTTTAAGAAACTGCAATCAAAATGATGCTAAAAACCCCGAAATGTCAATATTTAAGGAGTTATGAGCATTTTAAAATTGGCTATTTTTCCTCTTTAAATATCTGCAATCAAAATGATGCTAAAACCCCGAAATGTCAATATTTAAGGAGTTATGAGCATTTTAAAATTGGCTATTTTTCCTCTTTAAGAAACTGCAATCAAAATGATGCTAAAAACCCCGAAATGTCAATAGTTAAGGAGTTATGAGCATTTTAAAATTGGCTATTTTTCCTCTTTAAATATCTGCAATCAAATGATGCTAAAAACCCCGAAATGTCAATATTTAAGGAGTTATGAGCATTTTAAAATTGGCTATTTTCCTCTTTAAGAAACTGCAATCAAAATGATGCTAAAAACCCGAAATGTCAATATTTAAGGAGTTATGAGCATTTTAAAATTGGCTATTTTTCCTCTTTAAATATCTGCAATCAAAATGATGCTAAAAACCCCGAAATGTTATGAGCATTTTAAAATTGGCTATTTTTCCTCTTTAAATATCTGCAATCAAAATGATGCTAAAAACCCCGAAATGTCAATATTTAAGGAGTTATGAGCATTTTAAAATTGGCTATTTTTCCTCTTTAAGAAACTGCAATCAAAATGATGCTAAAAACCCCGAAATGTCAATATTTAAGGAGTTATGAGCATTTTAAAATTGGCTATTTTTCCTCTTTAAATATCTGCAATCAAAATGATGCTAAAAACCCCGAAATGTCAATATTTAAGGAGTTATGAGCATTTTAAAATTGGCTATTTTTCCTCTTTAAGAAACTGCAATCAAAATGATGCTAAAAACCCCGAAATGTCAATAGTTAAGGAGTTATGAGCATTTTAAAATTGGCTATTTTTCCTCTTTTAATATCTGCAATCAAAATGATGCTAAAAACCCCGAAATGTCAATATTTAAGGAGTTATGAGCATTTTAAAATTGGCTATTTTTCCTCTTTTAATATCTGCAATCAAAATGATGCTAAAAACCCCGAAATGTCAATATTTAAGGAGTTATGAGCATTTTAAAATTGGCTATTTTTCCTCTTTAAGAAACGACAATCAAAATGATGCTAAAAACCCCGAAATGTCAATATTTAAGGAGTTATGAGCATTTTAAAATTGGCTATTTTTCCTCTTTAAGAAACTGCAATCAAATGATGCTAAAAACCCCGAAATGTCAATATTTAAGGAGTTATGAGCATTTTAAAATTGGCTATTTTTCCTCTTTTAATATCTGCAATCAAAATGATGCTAAAAACCCCGAAATGTCAATATTTAAGGAGTTATGAGCATTTTAAAATTGGCTATTTTTCCTCTTTAAGAAACTGCAATCAAAATGATGCTAAAAACCCCGAAATGTCAATATTTAAGGAGTTATGAGCATTTTAAAATTGGCTATTTTTCCTCTTTAAGAAACTGCAATCAAAATGATGCTAAAAACCCCGAAATGTCAATATTTAAGGAGTTATGAGCATTTTAAAATTGGCTATTTTTCCTCTTTAATATCTGCAATCAAAATGATGCTAAAAACCCCGAAATGTCAATATTTAAGGAGTTATGAGCATTTTAAAATTGGCTATTTTTCCTCTTTAAGAAACTGACAATCAAAATGATGCTAAAAACCCCGAAATGTCAATATTTAAGGAGTTATGAGCATTTTAAAATTGGCTATTTTTCCTCTTTAAGAAACTGCAATCAAAATGATGCTAAAAACCCCGAAATGTCAATATTTAAGGAGTTATGAGCATTTTAAAATTGGCTATTTTTCCTCTTTAAATATCTGCAATCAAAATGATGCTAAAAACCCCGAAATGTCAATATTTAAGGAGTTATGAGCATTTTAAAATTGGCTATTTTTCCTCTTTAAGAATACTGCAATCAAAATGATGCTAAAAACCCCGAAATGTCAATATTTAAGGAGTTATGAGCATTTTAAAATTGGCTATTTTTCCTCTTTAAATATCTGCAATCAAAATGATGCTAAAAACCCCGAAATGTCAATATTTAAGGAGTTATGAGCATTTTAAAATTGGCTATTTTTCCTCTTTAAGAATATCTGCAATCAAAATGATGCTAAAAACCCCGAAATGTCAATATTTAAGGAGTTATGAGCATTTTAAAATTGGCTATTTTTCCTCTTTAAATATCTGCAATCAAAATGATGCTAAAAAACCCCGAAATGTCAATATTTAAGGAGTTATGAGCATTTTAAAATTGGCTATTTTTCCTCTTTAAATATCTGCAATCAAAATGATGCTAAAAACCCCGAAATGTCAATATTTAAGGAGTTATGAGCATTTTAAAATTGGCTATTTTTCCTCTTTAAGAAACTGCAATCAAAATGATGCTAAAAACCCCGAAATGTCAATATTTAAGGAGTTATGAGCATTTTAAAATTGGCTATTTTTCCTCTTTAAATATCTGCAATCAAAATGATGCTAAAAACCCCGAAATGTCAATATTTAAGGAGTTATGAGCATTTTAAAATTGGCTATTTTTCCTCTTTAAGAAACTGCAATCAAAATGATGCTAAAAACCCCGAAATGTCAATAGTTAAGGAGTTATGAGCATTTTAAAATTGGCTATTTTTCCTCTTTTAATATCTGCAATCAAAATGATGCTAAAAACCCCGAAATGTCAATATTTAAGGAGTTATGAGCATTTTAAAATTGGCTATTTTTCCTCTTTTAATATCTGCAATCAAAATGATGCTAAAAACCCCGAAATGTCAATATTTAAGGAGTTATGAGCATTTTAAAATTGGCTATTTTTCCTCTTTAAGAAACGACAATCAAAATGATGCTAAAAACCCCGAAATGTCAATATTTAAGGAGTTATGAGCATTTTAAAATTGGCTATTTTTCCTCTTTAAGAAACTGCAATCAAAATGATGCTAAAAACCCCGAAATGTCAATATTTAAGGAGTTATGAGCATTTTAAAATTGGCTATTTTTCCTCTTTTAATATCTGCAATCAAAATGATGCTAAAAACCCCGAAATGTCAATATTTAAGGAGTTATGAGCATTTTAAAATTGGCTATTTTTCCTCTTTTAATATATGCAATCAAATGATGCTAAAAACCCCGAAATGTCAATATTTAAGGAGTTATGAGCATTTTAAATTGGCTATTTTTCCTCTTTTAATATCTGCAATCAAAATGATGCTAAAAACCCCGAAATGTCAATATTTAAGGAGTTATGAGCATTTTAAAATTGGCTATTTTTCCTCTTTGAATATCTGCAATCAAAATGATGCTAAAAACCCCGAAATGTCAATATTTAAGGAGTTATGAGCATTTTAAAATTGGCTATTTTTCCTCTTTAAGAAACTGCAATCAAAATGATGTTAAAAACCCCGAAATGTCAATATTTAAGGAGTTATGAGCATTTTAAAATTGGCTATTTTTCCTCTTTAAGAAACTGCAATCAAAATGATGCTAAAAACCCCGAAATGTCAATAGTTAAGGAGTTATGAGCATTTTAAAATTGGCTATTTTTCCTCTTTTAATATCTGCAATCAAAATGATGCTAAAAACCCCGAAATGTCAATATTTAAGGAGTTATGAGCATTTTAAAATTGGCTATTTTTCCTCTTTTAATATCTGCAATCAAAATTATGCTAAAAACCCCGAAATGTCAATATTTAAGGAGTTATGAGCATTTTAAAATTGGCTATTTTTCCTCTTTAAGAAACGACAATCAAAATGATGCTAAAAACCCCGAAATGTCAATATTTAAGGAGTTATGAGCATTTTAAAATTGGCTATTTTTCCTCTTTAAGAAACTGCAATCAAAATGATGCTAAAAACCCCGAAATGTCAATATTTAAGGAGTTATGAGCATTTTAAAATTGGCTATTTTTCCTCTTTAAATATCTGCAATCAAAATGATGCTAAAAACCCCGAAATGTCAATATTTAAGGAGTTATGAGCATTTTAAAATTGGCTATTTTTCCTCTTTAAGAAACTGCAATCAAAATGAAGCTAAAAACCCCGAAATGTCAATATTTAAGGAGTTATGAGCATTTTAAAATTGGCTATTTTTCCTCTTTAAATATCTGCAATCAAAATGATGCTAAAAACCCCGAAATGTCAATATTTAAGGAGTTATGAGCATTTTAAAATTGGCTATTTTTCCTCTTTAAATATCTGCAATCAAAATGATGCTAAAAACCCCGAAATGTCAATATTTAAGGAGTTATGAGCATTTTAAAATTGGCTATTTTCCTCTTTAAGAAACGACAATCAAAATGATGCTAAAAACCCCGAAATGTCAATATTTAAGGAGTTATGAGCATTTTAAAATTGGCTATTTTTCCTCTTTAAGAAACTGCAATCAAAATGATGCTAAAAACCCCGAAATGTCAATATTTAAGGAGTTATGAGCATTTTAAAATTGGCTATTTTTCCTCTTTAAATATCTGCAATCAAAATGATGCTAAAAACCCCGAAATGTCAATATTTAAGGAGTTATGAGCATTTTAAAATTGGCTATTTTTCCTCTTTAAGAAACTGCAATCAAAATGATGCTAAAAACCCCGAAATGTCAATATTTAAGGAGTTATGAGCATTTTAAAATTGGCTATTTTTCCTCTTTAAATATCTGCAATCAAAATGATGCTAAAAACCCCGAAATGTCAATATTTAAGGAGTTATGAGCATTTTAAAATTGGCTATTTTTCCTCTTTAAGAACTGCAATCAAAATGATGCTAAAAAACCCCGAAATGTCAATATTTAAGGAGTTATGAGCATTTTAAAATTGGCTATTTTTCCTCTTTAAATATCTGCAATCAAAATGATGCTAAAAACCCCGAAATGTCAATATTTAAGGAGTTATGAGCATTTTAAAATTGGCTATTTTTCCTCTTTAAATATCTGCAATCAAAATGATGCTAAAAACCCCGAAATGTCAATATTTAAGGAGTTATGAGCATTTTAAAATTGGCTATTTTTCCTCTTTAAGAAACTGCAATCAAAATGATGCTAAAAACCCCGAAATGTCAATATTTAAGGAGTTATGAGCATTTTAAAATTGGCTATTTTTCCTCTTTAAATATCTGCAATCAAAATGATGCTAAAAACCCCGAAATGTCAATATTTAAGGAGTTATGAGCATTTTAAAATTGGCTATTTTTCCTCTTTAAGAAACTGCAATCAAAATGATGCTAAAAAACCCGAAATGTCAATATTTAAGGAGTTATGAGCATTTTAAAATTGGCTATTTTTCCTCTTTAAATATCTGCAATCAAAATGATGCTAAAAACCCCGAAATGTCAATATTTAAGGAGTTATGAGCATTTTAAAATTGGCTATTTTTCCTCTTTAAGAAACTGCAATCAAAATGATATTTTTCCTCTTTAAATATCTGCAATCAAAATGATGCTAAAAACCCCGAAATGTCAATATTTAAGGAGTTATGAGCATTTTAAAATTGGCTATTTTTCCTCTTTAAGAAACTGCAATCAAAATGATGCTAAAAACCCCGAAATGTCAATATTTAAGGAGTTATGAGCATTTTAAAATTGGCTATTTTTCCTCTTTAAATATCTGCAATCAAAATGATGCTAAAACCCCGAAATGTCAATATTTAAGGAGTTATGAGCATTTTAAAATTGGCTATTTTTCCTCTTTAAGAAACTGCAATCAAAATGATGCTAAAAACCCCGAAATGTCAATATTTAAGGAGTTATGAGCATTTTAAAATTGGCTATTTTTCCTCTTTAAATATCTGCAATCAAAATGATGCTAAAAACCCCGAAATGTCAATATTTAAGGAGTTATGAGCATTTTAAAATTGGCTATTTTTCCTCTTTAAGAAACTGCAATCAAAATGATGCTAAAAACCCCGAAATGTCAATATTTAAGGAGTTATGAGCATTTTAAAATTGGCTATTTTTCCTCTTTAAATATCTGCAATCAAAATGATGCTAAAAACCCCGAAATGTTATGAGCATTTTAAAATTGGCTATTTTTCCTCTTTAAATATCTGCAATCAAAATGATGCTAAAAACCCCGAAATGTCAATATTTAAGGAGTTATGAGCATTTTAAAATTGGCTATTTTTCCTCTTTAAGAAACTGCAATCAAAATGATGCTAAAAACCCCGAAATGTCAATATTTAAGGAGTTATGAGCATTTTAAAATTGACTATTTTTCCTCTTTAAATATCTGCAATCAAAATGATGCTAAAAACCCCGAAATGTCAATATTTAAGGAGTTATGAGCATTTTAAAATTGGCTATTTTTCCTCTTTAAATATCTGCAATCAAAATGATGCTAAAAACCCCGAAATGTTATGAGCATTTTAAAATTGGCTATTTTTCCTCTTTAAATATCTGCAATCAAAATGATGCTAAAAACCCCGAAATGTCAATATTTAAGGAGTTATGAGCATTTTAAAATTGGCTATTTTTCCTCTTTAAGAAACTGCAATCAAAATGATGCTAAAAACCCCGAAATGTCAATATTTAAGGAGTTATGAGCATTTTAAAATTGGCTATTTTTCCTCTTTAAATATCTGCAATCAAAATGATGCTAAAAACCCCGAAATGTTATGAGCATTTTAAAATTGGCTATTTTTCCTCTTTAAATATCTGCAATCAAAATGATGCTAAAAACCCCGAAATGTCAATATTTAAGGAGTTATGAGCATTTTAAAATTGGCTATTTTTCCTCTTTAAGAAACTGCAATCAAAATGAGCTAAAAACCCCGAAATGTCAATATTTAAGGAGTTATGAGCATTTTAAAATTGGCTATTTTTCCTCTTTAAATATCTGCAATCAAAATGATGCTAAAAACCCCGAAATGTCAATATTTAAGGAGTTATGAGCATTTTAAAATTGGCTATTTTTCCTCTTTAAATATCTGCAATCAAAATGATGCTAAAAACCCCGAAATGTTATGAGCATTTTAAAATTGGCTATTTTTCCTCTTTAAATATCTGCAATCAAAATGATGCTAAAAACCCCGAAATGTCAATATTTAAGGAGTTATGAGCATTTTAAAATTGGCTATTTTTCCTCTTTAAGAAACTGCAATCAAAATGATGCTAAAAACCCCGAAATGTCAATATTTAAGGAGTTATGAGCATTTTAAAATTGGCTATTTTCCTCTTTAAATATCTGCAATCAAAATGATGCTAAAAACCCCGAAATGTTATGAGCATTTTAAAATTGGCTATTTTTCCTCTTTAAATATCTGCAATCAAAATGATGCTAAAAACCCCGAAATGTCAATATTTAAGGAGTTATGAGCATTTTAAAATTGGCTATTTTTCCTCTTTAAGAAACTGCAATCAAAATGAAGCTAAAAACCCCGAAATGTCAATATTTAAGGAGTTATGAGCATTTTAAAATTGGCTATTTTTCCTCTTTAAATATCTGCAATCAAAATGATGCTAAAAACCCCGAAATGTCAATATTTAAGGAGTTATGAGCATTTTAAAATTGGCTATTTTTCCTCTTTAAATATCTGCAATCAAAATGATGCTAAAAACCCCGAAATGTCAATATTTAAGGAGTTATGAGCATTTTAAAATTGGCTATTTTTCCTCTTTAAGAAACTGCAATCAAAATGATGCTAAAAACCCCGAAATGTCAATATTTAAGGAGTTATGAGCATTTTAAAATTGGCTATTTTTCCTCTTTAAATATCTGCAATCAAAATGATGCTAAAAACCCCGAAATGTCAATATTTAAGGAGTTATGAGCATTTTAAAATTGGCTATTTTTCCTCTTTAAGAAACTGCAATCAAAATGATGCTAAAAAACCCGAAATGTCAATATTTAAGGAGTTATGAGCATTTTAAAATTGGCTATTTTTCCTCTTTAAATATCTGCAATCAAAATGATGCTAAAAACCCCGAAATGTCAATATTTAAGGAGTTATGAGCATTTTAAAATTGGCTATTTTTCCTCTTTAAATATCTGCAATCAAAATGATGCTAAAAACCCCGAAATGTCAATATTTAAGGAGTTATGAGCATTTTAAAATTGGCTATTTTTCCTCTTTAAGAAACTGCAATCAAAATGATGCTAAAAACCCCGAAATGTCAATATTTAAGGAGTTATGAGCATTTTAAAATTGGCTATTTTTCCTCTTTAAATATCTGCAATCAAAATGATGCTAAAAACCCCGAAATGTCAATATTTAAGGAGTTATGAGCATTTTAAAATTGGCTATTTTTCCTCTTTAAGAAACTGCAATCAAAATGATGCTAAAAAACCCGAAATGTCAATATTTAAGGAGTTATGAGCATTTTAAAATTGGCTATTTTTCCTCTTTAAATATCTGCAATCAAAATGATGCTAAAAACCCCGAAATGTTATGAGCATTTTAAAATTGGCTATTTTTCCTCTTTAAATATCTGCAATCAAAATGATGCTAAAAACCCCGAAATGTCAATATTTAAGGAGTTATGAGCATTTTAAAATTGGCTATTTTTCCTCTTTAAGAAACTGCAATCAAAATGATGCTAAAAACCCCGAAATGTCAATATTTAAGGAGTTATGAGCATTTTAAAATTGGCTATTTTTCCTCTTTAAATATCTGCAATCAAAATGATGCTAAAAACCCCGAAATGTCAATATTTAAGGAGTTATGAGCATTTTAAAATTGGCTATTTTTCCTCTTTAAGAAACTGCAATCAAAATGATGCTAAAAACCCCGAAATGTCAATATTTAAGGAGTTATGAGCATTTTAAAATTGGCTATTTTTCCTCTTTAAATATCTGCAATCAAAATGATGCTAAAAACCCCGAAATGTTATGAGCATTTTAAAATTGGCTATTTTTCCTCTTTAAATATCTGCAATCAAAATGATGCTAAAAACCCCGAAATGTCAATATTTAAGGAGTTATGAGCATTTTAAAATTGGCTATTTTTCCTCTTTAAGAAACTGCAATCAAAATGATGCTAAAAACC
This sequence comes from Musca domestica, assembly GCF_030504385.1. NCBI lineage: Eukaryota > Metazoa > Arthropoda > Insecta > Diptera > Muscidae > Musca > Musca domestica. The sequence goes on along the minus strand of NW_026712451.1, from coordinate 66,278 downwards.
CCGAAATGTCAATATTTAAGGAGTTATGAGCATTTTAAAATTGGCTATTTTTCCTCTTTAAATATCTGCAATCAAAATGATGCTAAAAACCCCGAAATGTTATGAGCATTTTAAAATTGGCTATTTTTCCTCTTTAAATATCTGCAATCAAAATGATGCTAAAAACCCCGAAATGTCAATATTTAAGGAGTTATGAGCATTTTAAAATTGGCTATTTTTCCTCTTTAAGAAACTGCAATCAAAATGATGCTAAAAACCCCGAAATGTCAATATTTAAGGAGTTATGAGCATTTTAAAATTGGCTATTTTTCCTCTTTAAATATCTGCAATCAAAATGATGCTAAAAACCCCGAAATGTTATGAGCATTTTAAAATTGGCTATTTTTCCTCTTTAAATATCTGCAATCAAAATGATGCTAAAAACCCCGAAATGTCAATATTTAAGGAGTTATGAGCATTTTAAAATTGGCTATTTTTCCTCTTTAAGAAACTGCAATCAAAATGATGCTAAAAACCCCGAAATGTCAATATTTAAGGAGTTATGAGCATTTTAAAATTGGCTATTTTTCCTCTTTAAATATCTGCAATCAAAATGATGCTAAAAACCCCGAAATGTTATGAGCATTTTAAAATTGGCTATTTTTCCTCTTTAAATATCTGCAATCAAAATGATGCTAAAAACCCCGAAATGTCAATATTTAAGGAGTTATGAGCATTTTAAAATTGGCTATTTTTCCTCTTTAAGAAACTGCAATCAAAATGATGCTAAAAACCCCGAAATGTCAATATTTAAGGAGTTATGAGCATTTTAAAATTGGCTATTTTTCCTCTTTAAATATCTGCAATCAAATGATGCTAAAAACCCCGAAATGTTATGAGCATTTTAAAATTGGCTATTTTTCCTCTTTAAATATCTGCAATCAAAATGATGCTAAAAACCCCGAAATGTCAATATTTAAGGAGTTATGAGCATTTTAAAATTGGCTATTTTTCCTCTTTAAGAAACTGCAATCAAAATGATGCTAAAAACCCCGAAATGTCAATATTTAAGGAGTTATGAGCATTTTAAAATTGGCTATTTTTCCTCTTTAAATATCTGCAATCAAAATGATGCTAAAAACCCCGAAATGTTATGAGCATTTTAAAATTGGCTATTTTTCCTCTTTAAATATCTGCAATCAAAATGATGCTAAAAACCCCGAAATGTCAATATTTAAGGAGTTATGAGCATTTTAAAATTGGCTATTTTTCCTCTTTAAGAAACTGCAATCAAAATGATGCTAAAAACCCCGAAATGTCAATATTTAAGGAGTTATGAGCATTTTAAAATTGGCTATTTTTCCTCTTTAAATATCTGCAATCAAAATGATGCTAAAAACCCCGAAATGTTATGAGCATTTTAAAATTGGCTATTTTTCCTCTTTAAATATCTGCAATCAAAATGATGCTAAAAACCCCGAAATGTCAATATTTAAGGAGTTATGAGCATTTTAAAATTGGCTATTTTTCCTCTTTAAGAAACTGCAATCAAAATGATGCTAAAAACCCCGAAATGTCAATATTTAAGGAGTTATGAGCATTTTAAAATTGGCTATTTTTCCTCTTTAAATATCTGCAATCAAAATGATGCTAAAAACCCCGAAATGTTATGAGCATTTTAAAATTGGCTATTTTTCCTCTTTAAATATCTGCAATCAAAATGATGCTAAAAACCCCGAAATGTCAATATTTAAGGAGTTATGAGCATTTTAAAATTGGCTATTTTTCCTCTTTAAGAAACTGCAATCAAAATGATGCTAAAAACCCCGAAATGTCAATATTTAAGGAGTTATGAGCATTTTAAAATTGGCTATTTTTCCTCTTTAAATATCTGCAATCAAAATGATGCTAAAAACCCCGAAATGTTATGAGCATTTTAAAATTGGCTATTTTTCCTCTTTAAATATCTGCAATCAAAATGATGCTAAAAACCCCGAAATGTTATGAGCATTTTAAAATTGGCTATTTTTCCTCTTTAAATATCTGCAATCAAAATGATGCTAAAAACCCCGAAATGTCAATATTTAAGGAGTTATGAGCATTTTAAAATTGGCTATTTTTCCTCTTTAAATATCTGCAATCAAAATGATGCTAAAAACCCCGAAATGTTATGAGCATTTTAAAATTGGCTATTTTTCCTCTTTAAATATCTGCAATCAAAATGATGCTAAAAACCCCGAAATGTCAATATTTAAGGAGTTATGAGCATTTTAAAATTGGCTATTTTTCCTCTTTAAGAAACTGCAATCAAAATGATGCTAAAAACCCCGAAATGTCAATATTTAAGGAGTTATGAGCATTTTAAAATTGGCTATTTTTCCTCTTTAAATATCTGCAATCAAAATGATGCTAAAAACCCCGAAATGTTACGAGCATTTTAAAATTGGCTATTTTTCCTCTTTAAATATCTGCAATCAAAATGATGCTAAAAACCCCGAAATGTCAATATTTAAGGAGTTATGAGCATTTTAAAATTGGCTATTTTTCCTCTTTAAGAAACTGCAATCAAAATGATGCTAAAAACCCCGAAATGTCAATATTTAAGGAGTTATGAGCATTTTAAAATTGGCTATTTTTCCTCTTTAAATATCTGCAATCAAAATGATGCTAAAAACCCCGAAATGTTATGAGCATTTTAAAATTGGCTATTTTTCCTCTTTAAATATCTGCAATCAAAATGATGCTAAAAACCCCGAAATGTCAATATTTAAGGAGTTATGAGCATTTTAAAATTGGCTATTTTTCCTCTTTAAGAAACTGCAATCAAAATGATGCTAAAAACCCCGAAATGTCAATATTTAAGGAGTTATGAGCATTTTAAAATTGGCTATTTTTCCTCTTTAAATATCTGCAATCAAAATGATGCTAAAAACCCCGAAATGTTATGAGCATTTTAAAATTGGCTATTTTTCCTCTTTAAATATCTGCAATCAAAATGATGCTAAAAACCCCGAAATGTCAATATTTAAGGAGTTATGAGCATTTTAAAATTGGCTATTTTTCCTCTTTAAGAAACTGCAATCAAAATGATGCTAAAAACCCCGAAATGTCAATATTTAAGGAGTTATGAGCATTTTAAAATTGGCTATTTTTCCTCTTTAAATATCTGCAATCAAAATGATGCTAAAAACCCCGAAATGTTATGAGCATTTTAAAATTGGCTATTTTTCCTCTTTAAATATCTGCAATCAAAATGATGCTAAAAACCCCGAAATGTCAATATTTAAGGAGTTATGAGCATTTTAAAATTGGCTATTTTTCCTCTTTAAGAAACTGCAATCAAAATGATGCTAAAAACCCCGAAATGTCAATATTTAAGGAGTTATGAGCATTTTCAAATTGGCTATTTTTCCTCTTTAAATATCTGCAATCAAAATGATGCTAAAAACCCCGAAATGTTATGAGCATTTTAAAATTGGCTATTTTTCCTCTTTAAATATCTGCAATCAAAATGATGCTAAAAACCCCGAAATGTCAATATTTAAGGAGTTATGAGCATTTTAAAATTGGCTATTTTTCCTCTTTAAGAAACTGCAATCAAAATGATGCTAAAAACCCCGAAATGTCAATATTTAAGGAGTTATGAGCATTTTAAAATTGGCTATTTTTCCTCTTTAAATATCTGCAATCAAAATGATGCTAAAAACCCCGAAATGTTATGAGCATTTTAAAATTGGCTATTTTTCCTCTTTAAATATCTGCAATCAAAATGATGCTAAAAACCCCGAAATGTCAATATTTAAGGAGTTATGAGCATTTTAAAATTGGCTATTTTTCCTCTTTAAGAAACTGCAATCAAAATGATGCTAAAAACCCCGAAATGTCAATATTTAAGGAGTTATGAGCATTTTAAAATTGGCTATTTTTCCTCTTTAAATATCTGCAATCAAAATGATGCTAAAAACCCCGAAATGTTATGAGCATTTTAAAATTGGCTATTTTTCCTCTTTAAATATCTGCAATCAAAATGATGCTAAAAACCCCGAAATGTCAATATTTAAGGAGTTATGAGCATTTTAAAATTGGCTATTTTTCCTCTTTAAGAAACTGCAATCAAAATGATGCTAAAAACCCCGAAATGTCAATATTTAAGGAGTTATGAGCATTTTAAAATTGGCTATTTTTCCTCTTTAAATATCTGCAATCAAAATGATGCTAAAAACCCCGAAATGTTATGAGCATTTTAAAATTGGCTATTTTTCCTCTTTAAATATCTGCAATCAAAATGATGCTAAAAACCCCGAAATGTCAATATTTAAGGAGTTATGAGCATTTTAAAATTGGCTATTTTTCCTCTTTAAGAAACTGCAATCAAAATGATGCTAAAAACCCCGAAATGTCAATATTTAAGGAGTTATGAGCATTTTAAAATTGGCTATTTTTCCTCTTTAAATATCTGCAATCAAAATGATGCTAAAAACCCCGAAATGTTATGAGCATTTTAAAATTGGCTATTTTTCCTCTTTAAATATCTGCAATCAAAATGATGCTAAAAACCCCGAAATGTCAATATTTAAGGAGTTATGAGCATTTTAAAATTGGCTATTTTTCCTCTTTAAGAAACTGCAATCAAAATGATGCTAAAAACCCCGAAATGTCAATATTTAAGGAGTTATGAGCATTTTAAAATTGGCTATTTTTCCTCTTTAAATATCTGCAATCAAAATGATGCTAAAAACCCCGAAATGTTATGAGCATTTTAAAATTGGCTATTTTTCCTCTTTAAATATCTGCAATCAAAATGATGCTAAAAACCCCGAAATGTCAATATTTAAGGAGTTATGAGCATTTTAAAATTGGCTATTTTTCCTCTTTAAGAAACTGCAATCAAAATGATGCTAAAAACCCCGAAATGTCAATATTTAAGGAGTTATGAGCATTTTAAAATTGGCTATTTTTCCTCTTTAAATATCTGCAATCAAAATGATGCTAAAAACCCCGAAATGTTATGAGCATTTTAAAATTGGCTATTTTTCCTCTTTAAATATCTGCAATCAAAATGATGCTAAAAACCCCGAAATGTCAATATTTAAGGAGTTATGAGCATTTTAAAATTGGCTATTTTTCCTCTTTAAGAAACTGCAATCAAAATGATGCTAAAAACCCCGAAATGTCAATATTTAAGGAGTTATGAGCATTTTAAAATTGGCTATTTTTCCTCTTTAAGAAACTGCAATCAAAATGATGCTAAAAACCCCGAAATGTCAATATTTAAGGAGTTATGAGCATTTTAAAATTGGCTATTTTTCCTCTTTAAATATCTGCAATCAAAATGATGCTAAAAACCCCGAAATGTCAATATTTAAGGAGTTATGAGCATTTTAAAATTGGCTATTTTTCCTCTTTAAATATCTGCAATCAAAATGATGCTAAAAACCCCGAAATGTCAATATTTAAGGAGTTATGAGCATTTTAAAATTGGCTATTTTTCCTCTTTAAATATCTGCAATCAAAATGATGCTAAAAACCCCGAAATGTCAATATTTAAGGAGTTATGAGCATTTTAAAATTGGCTATTTTTCCTCTTTAAGAAACTGCAATCAAAATGATGCTAAAAACCCCGAAATGTCAATATTTAAGGAGTTATGAGCATTTTAAAATTGGCTATTTTTCCTCTTTAAATATCTGCAATCAAAATGATGCTAAAAACCCCGAAATGTCAATATTTAAGGAGTTATGAGCATTTTAAAATTGGCTATTTTTCCTCTTTAAATATCTGCAATCAAAATGATGCTAAAAACCCCGAAATGTCAATATTTAAGGAGTTATGAGCATTTTAAAATGGGCTATTTTTCCTCTTTAAGAAACTGCAATCAAAATGATGACTGCAAACGAAATGTCAATATTTAAGGAGTTATGAGCATTTTAAAATTGGCTATTTTTCCTCTTTAAATATCTGCAATCAAAATGATGCTAAAAACCCCGAAATGTCAATATTTAAGGAGTTATGAGCATTTTAAAATTGGCTATTTTTCCTCTTAAAGAAACTGCAATCAAAATGATGCTAAAAACCCCGAAATGTCAATATTTAAGGAGTTTTGAGCATTTTAAAATTGGCTATTTTTCCTCTTTAAATATCTGCAATCAAAATGATGCTAAAAACCCCGAAATGTCAATATTTAAGGAGTTATGAGCATTTTAAAATTGGCTATTTTTCCTCTTTAAATATCTGCAATCAAAATGATGCTAAAAACCCCGAAATGTCAATATTTAAGGAGTTATGAGCATTTTAAAATTGACTATTTTTCCTCTTTAAGAAACTGCAATCAAAATGATTCTAAAACCCCCGAAATGTCAATATTTAAGGAGTTATGAGCATTTTAAAATTGGCTATTTTTCCTCTTTAAATATCTGCAATCAAAATGATGCTAAAAACCCCGAAATGTCAATATTTAAGGAGTTATGAGCATTTTAAAATTGGCTATTTTTCCTCTTTAAATATCTGCAATCAAAATGATGCTAAAACCCCCGAAATGTCAATATTTAAGGAGTTATGAGCATTTTAAAATTGGCTATTTTTCCTCTTTAAGAAACTGCAATCAAAATGATTCTAAAACCCCCGAAATGTCAATATTTAAGGAGTTATGAGCATTTTAAAATTGGCTATTTTCCTCTTTAAAAATCCTAAATTAAATCCTTCTTCAGAAAAAAAATACTTTTTTTTTGTCCTTGGAAGAATTCTTAAAGGTCTCTATCGCCTTGGTTTCCCCCTTCCATTGCCTAAATTCCATAAAAAGGGCTATATGCAAATACCAATACAAAGTCATAAAAAAGGAAACCATAATTGTTAACCTATGATGTCCTGTGAAAAGGCGAACATAGTGTTAATGTCTGGCAATAAAATCACCAAAGAAATAAAGAAGTCACAAAACCCTCTTCGTTTTTATTTCATTTCAATTTTGTGGGAAGCGTTTATGAGGCAGTATCGCAAATCATAGATTGAATTCGCTTTTCCTCTTCTCTTATGTCTTCCCCCACCAAAAAGGTCAAGTGTCTGGTTAAATTGACCACTGTGACCGTAGTGATATTCGGATTATGCAAGTTAAGCTGCTTGACTTAGGATATGAGCGAAGGAAAAAAACTGGATACCCTCAAAAAAATCTGGGAGAAATACTCACTTTTTTATAGCTTCATAGAAAGAAGCGACAATAGATAATACCAAAACGGATGTAGCCAGGTTTTTTGGGGTCCTTTTTGGACACACAGGTTATGTCTGGTCTCATAATGTCAACAATGTGTTGGTGTGTTTGTGGTGGAGGATTTTTTTGGTTGGTTTACGAAAGAGAGGGAAATGACATTTGCCAATTGATTTCAAGGACTACATCAGGATTTGAGATAAATTGAGGAATTCAAGGATTTCAATTTCGTTTTCCTAATTCATTTGAAGTGTTGCAAGGATTGGTAAAGGAAGTATTTTTTTCTTCTTATTAGGAAAAGCTGAGTATATATCCTTTAAGGATTTATGTGTTTAAGGCCTAGGACTTTATTTTGAATTTTTTAAGATTTTTTTTCACCCAGCATCTCAACAATAGACGTGGATTTTTTAAACAATTTCTTTTTACCCACCAGCTCTCCCAGAGTCGTGGATTTTTTAAAAAAATTTTTTCACCCACCAGCTCTCCCAGAGGCGTGGATTTTTTAAAGAATATTTTTTCAAGCTCTCCCAGAGGCGTGGATATTTTAAAGAATATTTTTTCAAGCTCTCCCAGAGGCGTGGATTTTTTAAAGAATATTTTTTCAAGCTCTCCCAGAGGTGTGGATTTTTTAAAGAATATTTTGTCAAGCTCTTCCAGAGGCGTGGATTTTTTAAAGAATATTTTTTCAAGCTCTCCCCGAGGCGTGGATTTTTTAAAGAATATTTTTTCAAGCTCTCCCAGAGGCGTGGATTTTTTAAAGAATAATTTTTCAAGCTCTCCCAGAGGCGTGGATTTTTTAAAGAATATTTTTTCAAGCTCTCCCAGAGGCGTGGATTTTTTAAAGAATATTTTTTCAAGCTCTCCCAGAGGCGTGGATTTTTTAAAGAATATTTTTTCAAGCTCTCCCAGAGGCTTGGATTTTTTAAAGAATATTTTTTCAAGCTCTCCCAGAGCCGTGGATTTTTTAAAGAATATTTTTTCAAGCTCTTCCAGAGGCGTGGATTTTTTAAAGAATATTTTCTCAAGCTCTCCCAGAGGCGTGGATTTTTTAAAGAATATTTTTTCAAGCTCTCCCAGAGGCGTGGATTTTTTAAAGAATAATTTTTCAAGCTCTCCCAGAGGCGTGGATTTTTTAAAGAATATTTTTCAAGCTCTCCCAGAGGCGTGGATTTTTTAAAGAATATTTTTTCAAGCTCTCCCAGAGGCGTGGATTTTTTAAAGAATATTTTTTCAAGCTCTCCCAGAGGCGTGGATTTTTTAAAGAATATTTTTTCAAGCTCTCCCAGAGGCGTGGATTTTTTAAAGAATATTTTTTCAAGCTCTCCCAGAGGCGTGGATTTTTTAAAGAATATTTTTTCAAGCTCTCCCAGAGGCGTGGATTTTTTAAAGAATATTTTTTCAAGCTCTCCCAGAGAATATTTTTTCAAGCTCTCCCAGTGGCGTGGATTTTTTAATTTTTTTTCACCCACCATCCATTCCCAAGGCGTGGATTTTTTAATTTTTTTTTCACCCACCATCCATTCCCTAGGCGTGGATTTTTTACATTTTTTTTTTACCCACCATCCATACCCAAGGCGTGGATTTTTTACAATTTTTTTCACCCACCATCCATACCCGTAGGCGTAGATTTTTTAAACAATTTTTCCCTCTCTTAAAATATTGATTTTATATTTTTTTATTTTTTTATGTATTTTGTTTCTTTCATTCAATATCTTTCCACCTCAATCAATACAATCAATTTTTCCTATGAAAAATCATATATAATAAAATATGGCAATACAACATGCAACAGTGGCCCCTGTTCAAGCTGTGGGAGAGGGGGGAATAAAACTTTTTTCTCTTGCCTCCCAATAAATTCTTACGCTTTTGATAGATTTTTAATAAGTCTGAGCTATAGATCATGTAAACATGAAAGAAAGAAAAACATTTTTTTTATTGCTCCCAAAACTTTTCTTTTACAAAAATTAACAATAGATATTCCGACACATTTACACACACATTTACAAGCGATTTATAGGTAACAAATACCCACAAAATATTGAATAAAATTATTTCGGCGAAGAGAGAGTGGAGGGCGGTAGGTTACATGTTTTGGTAGTTTGTTGGAAAAGCTATTGATGGCTTATAGACTGAAACTTTTGGCCCCAAAACCGAAACTAAAACCCAGAGCAATTTTTCTCATGTGTTTGTTGTTGTTGCAGGTGAAATGAATGATAGCGTGTGAAAAAGTTTTCTTTTTTTGCTCTCATGTTTTGATGGTGAGTTTGTCTAACTCTCCCTTCCACCGTCTCCAATAGACCTCCCCATCACTCCATCGTAAAAATTTCCGAACATGTGAAATTTTTCACATATACCCAGGAGTTAATCATCATCACACAATGTGAGCTATGCTTAGGGCGTCCGACAAAAAAGGTTTCGTTTCGTTTGTAATAAAAGCCTAAAGTTATGCTTTAGTGAAAACAAAGTTAACAAATTCAATTCCAATAGAAATGGCTGATTGATTGATGAAGTAACGCAAATTGTTTTTAAATATTTATGAATCTGCATTGGACAATAAGTGAATTGAATTTGTGTGTGGTACTAAATTTGATGAGTTATAGGTCGCCTCAGTCATCTATAACTCAGAAAAACTAAAGGTTGACTGTGAAAACTTTAAAGGAGCTGATAAACTATAGACGAACAGGTTAATTTTGTGATTTTTTCCTCGGAGGAGGTTTTTTGGAGGTTTACAAGGGTACTAATCCTCTTAGAATTGTTTAAAGCCCGGTGTTGCTATTTGATGTTGAAATGATAAGAAATTTTGCAGGGAATTCGAAAAAAGTCCTAATTTTGTCAAAAATAACCAACGTTTTTTATTTATCAAAATTGAGGATATTTTTTATGGTACCTGCAAAGTATACACATTTCTTTTGTTCGGAGACCCCCAATGAAATTTGATTTAGAATATTTTTTTCTTTGACACTTCTCCGAAAACATGAAGTATAAAGGGAGATTTTGACTCAGAGTGGAAACGTGTTCAACATCGAAAACACAAACACATAATTTTCTCACGTAACATATACAATTCAAGTTTAATTTTCTTAAAAACTATTTAACCTATAGCTATGATTTATTCCGAGGTTTATAATGAAATTTTGTGTAGATTATTTCTTTCTTTGACACTTTCTGCCTAAAATGAAATTTTATGTTACTTTCATGCCTGCACTCGAAAAAAAGACCAAAGAAAATATGATTAGAAAATTTGACATTTTTCTCTTTTGATAACATTGATGGACAAATTTTTCTGATACGTAATGGAAATAGAGATTTCTTTTCTGTGGTGCCTCATAGTGAAATTCGATCTAGATTATTTCTTCCTTTGGAATATTCCCCAAAAAATGAAGTATAAGGGGAGATTTTGACTTAGAGTTGAAATGTGTTAAATTAGCAATGAAAAACGTAAATTCCTAATTTTGAATGTAATATATACATTTCAAATACAATTTTCTTAAAAACTATTTAACCTACAGTTATAATTTATTCTAAGATTCATACTGAAATATTGTGTAGATTATTCCTTCCCTTGAAACTTTCTGCCTAAAATGAAATTTTATGCTACTTTCGTGCCTGCATTCGAAAAAAGACCAAAGAAAATTTGATAAAAAAAATTTGACAATTTTTTTTCTTTTTGTAACATTGATGGACGAATTTTTCTGATACGCAATAGAAATAGAGATTTCTTTTCTTTGGCGACTTGTAGTGAAACTCGATCTAGATTATTTCTTCCTTTGAAACTTTTCCCAAAAAGTGATTATAACGGGAGATTTTGACGTAGAGTGGAAACCTGTTAAATTAGCAGTGGAAAACGTAAATACATTATTTTCTCAAGTAATACATACATTTCAAGTTACATTTTTTAAAAAACTGTTTAACCTACAGCTATGGTTTATTCTGAGATTAATAATGAAATGTTGTATAGATTGTTCCTTTCTTTGACACTTTCTGCCTAAAATGAAATTTTATGCTACTTTCATTCTTACCCTCGAAAAATGACCAAAGAAAATTTGGTTAACAAAATTGAATTTTTTTCTTTTGGTAACATTGACGCATTTATTTTTTTGATACGTAATGGAAATATAGATTTCTTTTCTTCGGCGACTCATAGTGGAATTCGATCTAGATTATTTCTTCTTTTGAAATATTTTCCAAAAAATGATGTATAAATGGAGATTGTGACTTAGAGTGGAAACGTGTTAAATTAGCAGTGAAAAATGTGAATATATTATTTTCTCAAGTAATACATACATTTCAAATTTAATTTTCCAAAAAAACTATTTAACCTACAGATATGGTTTATTCTGAGATTGTGTAGATTATTCCGTTCTTTGACACTTTCTGCCTAAAATGAAATTTTATGTTACTTTCATGCCTGCCCTCGAAAAATACCAAAGAAAATTTTGTAAAAAAAAACTTGGACATTTTTTTTCTTTTGGTAACATTGAAGCAAGTCTTTTTTTGATACGTAATGGAAATAGAGATTTCTTTTCTTTGGTGTCTTATGGTGAAATTCGATCTAGATTATTTCTTCCTTTGAAACTTTCCGCAAAAAGTGAATTATAAAGGGATATTTTGACGTAGAGTGGAAATGTGTTAAATTAGCAGTGAAAAATGTAAATTCCTAATTTTCGAATAAAATATATACTTTTCAAATGCAATTTTCTGAAAAACTATTTAACCTACAGCTATGATTTATTCCGAAATTTATAGTGAAATGTTATTCAGATTGTTTCCTTCTTTGACACTTTCTGCCTAGAATGAAATGTTAAGTTACTTTCGTGCCTGCATTCGAAAGAAGACCAAAGAAAATTTGGTGAACAAAATTGAATATTTTTTTTCTTTTAATAACATTGATGCACGATTTTTTAAATATGTAATGGAAATAGAGATTTCGTTTCTTTGGTGACTTATAGTGAAATTTGATGAATAATATTTTTGTCTTTAATGGCATTCTTCCTAAATGATGCTTTGTAGAAGAATTTTGCATAAACTCGTATGAACTAGTACTGCTTTAACCCTAAAATGTGTCTAATATAAATAAGGCTTTTTATAATCCAAAATTGATAATATTTTTTTAGGGTATTTATTAAAAATACCAATTTCTTTTGTTCAGAGCCTCACAATGAAATTTGATTTAGAATATTTCTTCCTTTGACACCTATTTAAAAAAATTAGGTATTAAGGGAGATATTGACTTAAAGTGGAAACGTGCCTAATTAGCAGCGATTCTTTTCTTTAGTGACTTATAGCAAAATTGGCTCTAGAATATTTCTTCTTTTGACACTTTCTCAAAAAATGAAGTTTTATTCGAAATTTTGGCTTAGAATGTAGAATTAGAATATGTCCTCCTTTAACACTTTTCGCCTAAAATGAAATTCTATATCACTTTCATGACCGAACTCGATAAAAGTCATAGGAAAAAGTGATCAAAAATGTAGAAAAAATTTCCGAGTTTACGTTTTTTTTTATATACAGGGAGAGATAAAAAACTGCAACAAAGTCAAACGCCATAATTTTTATATCTTTTATTTTAAATTTTATTGAATGAATGCAAAAAAATGTCGGAAATAGCATCAAATTTTAGAATAAGTTTAGATTTGTTCGAATTGGTCACCTTTGGCACGAATTATAGCCCTCAAACGGCCAATGAAACCATCACACGCTGCCCGAATTTTGCTCTACGGTATTTTGGCCCATTCCCGGCGAAGTGTTTGCTTGAGGTGATCGACTCGTTGGTATTTTTTAGAGCCAACCTTGCTTTAAAAAATACTCCAGACACAATAGTCCAACGGATTGGTATCCGGAGATTTTGGTGGCCATTGTGCGCTGGAAATGAAGCGAGTAATCTCATTTTGTAACCATTCTTGGGTGGCACGTGCTGAGTGCAATGGTGCTGAGTCCTGTTGGAATGCCCAAGATCTGTAGCCAAAATGCTTGCATACCCAAAGTTGTAATACACCCTCCAGAATATTTTCGCAATAATATTTGGCATTTATTCTCGATTAATACGAGCGGAGAGCGACCATCGGCTGTTATGCCGGCTGACACCATCACCATGGCCGGCGCTTAAGTTCTGTTCTGGTGGCCAACCGAAGGTGCACATTTTCAGCTGACCTCTTTGGCAAGTAAACACGATCATTTTTTGTTTATAAACTGCTGGACAACGAATGTTTCCTCATCGGAGAGCGGAAAAACCCAAATTCGGCAGTTCATTACTTTCGGCCAAGCGAAGCAACTCTTTTGGGTCTATTTTCTTTCAGTTGCGGTGTAAGTTGTTGCACTTTTTGGAATTTCAATGGCATTACCCCGAGCTAATTTTTCAATATTTGCCGAATGGGTATGCACTTCCGATATGTTTAGCACGCGGGTTTCGATCAAGTCGTTACTTTACTTTTCGAACCAGTTCTGCTGATGTTGCTGTTTTCTTCCAGCATCTCAACAATAGGCGTGAATTTTTTAAAGATTTTTTTTTACCCAGCATCTCAACAATAGGCGTGGATTTTTTAAGATTTTTTTCATCCAGCATCGAGACAATAGACATGGATTTTTTAAAGAATTTTTTTCATCCAGAATCCAGACAATAGACGTGATTTTTTTTTTCACCCAGCATCTCAACAATAGGCGTGGATTTTTAAAGATTTTTTTATACATCATCGAGATAATAGGCGTGGATTTTTTAAAGATTTTTTTTCATCCGGCATCGAGACAATAGGCGTGGATTTTTTAAAGATTTTTTTTCATCCGGCATCGAGACAATAGGCGTGGATTTTTTAAATAATTTTTTTTATCTTTTGAGTCTATTTTCTTGCTGCTGCGGTGTAAGTTTTTAAACTTTTTGGAACTTCAATGGCTTTACCCCTCATTTTTCACTATTTGCCGAAAGTAATATAGCAATATGTTCAGCTAACGAACCATTTTTCGGCCACTGCGACGTGAAATTCGATCAAGTCGCATCTCCACTTTTCGAAAAATTTCTGCTCATGTTGCTGTTTTCTTCTGTCCACTTCTACTTCCTTGGCGTCGGGCTACGCTACCAGTATCACGACGGTAACGAGCGAAGATACGAGACACAAAATATTTATCCACATTTAAATGCTGGAGTGCTCTAACGATAGCCATTTGTGTTTCTCCAGCCAAATATAAAGAAATCACATTCTCACGCATGAATTCCATCCCGAATAACTTTTTTTCTGGAAAATTTTCACCAAAATGCTTTTGTACACTTGTAAACAATATAATGAGCTGTAACTGGAATAATTTTAACAGCTGTCGGACGAGTGGCTTAGAAATGACAGCGGTCTGAAGTTGGTTGCAGTTTTTTCATCTCACCCTGCAAATAGCTGTTCATAGAGAATGAGAATTATACTCTTTATGTTGGAACAAAAATTTTGTTGGACTCAAGCCAATTGCTTCTGTGTCTTTGCCTCCCAACTGCACTCTGAATTCAAAACACAATTTAATCTTAATTTTTCCTGCCTTTTCTAAGACATTCTCTTCAAAATCTCTTATTTACACATGAAATTATTTCGCAAAACAAACACTCACACACTCATACACAATGTGTGATGATTTAATTTTTGAAGTATTTGAAATAAATTTATATTGATTGGCATTGTTATTTTAAATTACATTTCCGTTTTGACTTATTCAAATCATAATAATCTTTGTCTTTGGTGAAAATACAATTTAAACGATTTCAATTAAAAATTTAGGTTTTTATTTCTTCGCTCCGCACAGACAATCAATTTTAAGACAATTGTTGTCAAAATGTTATTTTCAATTGGTTGATTGGTTGAATATACATATTGACTGACTAGCTGTGACATACATATGTAGGCTTAAATATGTGTAAATAAAAAATAATTAAATAGATTTGTTAAATTTTTATTTGTTAGTCAAGCTGTGAAAGGACCGGAATGGATACAAAGGAAATTTGTGGTTTTGAAATTACAAAAAAAATATATTTCAGGTGGGTGAAAAAAATTGTTTAAAAAATCCACGCCTATGGTCTGGATTGTGGGTGAAAAAAATTGTTTAAAAAATCCACGGATGGTATGGATGCTGGGTGAAAAAAATTCTTTAAAAAATTCAAGCCTTGGGTATGGATGGTGGGTGAAAAAAAATGTTTAAAAAATCCACGCCGTGGGTATGGATGCTGGGTGAAAAAAATTCTTTAAAAAATCCACGCCTTGGGTATGGATGGTGGGTGAAAAAAATTGTTTAAAAAATCCACGCCTTGGGTATGGATGGTGGGTGAAAAAAATTGTTTAAAAAATGCACGCCGTGGGTATGGATGCTGGGTGAAAAAAATTCTTTAAAAAATCCAAGCCTTGGGTATGGATGGTGGGTGAAAAAAAATGTTTAAAAAATCCACACCTTGGGTATGGATGGTGGGTGAAAAAAATTGTTTAAAAAATCCACGCCTTGGGTATGGATGGTGGGTGAAAAAAATTGTTTAAAAAATCCACGCCTTGGGTATGGATGGTGGGTGAAAAAAATTGTTTAAAAAATCCACGCCTTGGGTATGGATGGTGGGCGAAAAAAATTGATTAAAAAATCCACGCCTATTGTCGGGATGCTGGATGAAAAAAATTGTTTAAAAAATCCACGCCTATGTTCAGGATGGTGGGTGAAAAAAATTGTTTAAAAAATCCACGCCTATTGTCGGGATGCTGGATGAAAAAAATTGTTTAAAAAATCCACGCCTATTGTCGGGATGCTGGATGAAAAAAATTGTTTAAAAAATCCACGCCTATGTTCAGGATGGTGGGTGAAAAAAATTGTTTAAAAAATCCACGCCTATTGTCGGGATGCTGGATGAAAAAAATTGTTTAAAAAATCCACGCCTATTGTCGGGATGCTGGATGAAAAAAATTGTTTAAAAAATCCACGCCTATGTTCAGGATGGTGGGTGAAAAAAATTGTTTAAAAAATCCACGCCTATTGTCGGGATGCTGGATGAAAAAAATTGTTTAAAAAATCCACGCCTATGTTCAGGATGGTGGGTGAAAAAAATTGTTTAAAAAATCCACGCCTATTGTCGGGATGCTGGATGAAAAAAATTGTTTAAAAAATCCACGCCTATGTTCAGGATGGTGGGTGAAAAAAATTGTTTAAAAAATCCACGCCTATTGTCGGGATGCTGGATGAAAAAAATTGTTTAAAAAATCCACGCCTATGTTCAGGATGGTGGGTGAAAAAAATTGTTTAAAAAATCCACGCCTATTGTCGGGATGCTGGATGAAAAAAATTGTTTAAAAAATCCACGCCTATGGTCTGGATGTTGGGTGAAAAAAATTTTTAAAAAATCCACGCCTATGGTCTGGATGTTGGGTGAAAAAATTGTTTAAAAAATCCACGCCTATGGTCTGGATGTTGGGTGAAAAAATTGTTTAAAAAATCCACGCCTATGGTCTGGATGTTGGGTGAAAAAATTGTTTAAAAAATCCACGCCTATGGTCTGGATGTTGGGTGAAAAAAAGTATTTAAAAAATCCACGCCTATTGTCGGGATGCTGGATGAAAAAAATTGTTTAAAAAATCCACGCCTATTGTCGGGATGCTGGATGAAAAAAATTGTTTAAAAAATCCACGCCTATGTTCAGGATGGTGGGTGAAAAAAATTGTTTAAAAAATCCACGCCTTGGGTATGGATGGTGGGTGAAAAAAATTGTTTAAAAAATCCACGCCTATGGTGTGAATGTTGGGTGAAAAAAAGTATTTAAAAATCCACGCCTATGGTCTGGATATTGGGTGAAAAAAAATTATTTAAAAAATCCACGCCTATGGTCTGGATATTGGGTGAAAAAAAATTATTTAAAAAATCCACGCCTAGGGTATGGATGCTGGGTGAAAAAAATTCTTTAAAAAATCCACGCCTTGTGTATGGATGCTGGGTGAAAAAAATTCTTTAAAAAATCCAAGCCGTGGGTATGGATGCTGGGTGAAAAAAATTCTTTAAAAAATCCACGCCTGTGGTCAGTATGGTGGGTGAAAAAATTGTTTAAAAAATTCACGCCTATGGTCTGGATGGTGGGTGATAAAAATTATTTAAAAAATCCACGCCTTGGGTATGGATGGTGGGTGAAAAAAATTGTTTTAAAAATCCACGCCTATGGTCTGGATGGTGGGTGAAAAAAATTGTTTAAAAAATCCACGCTCGATGTGGGGTGAAAAAAAATATTTGAAAAATCCGCAATTATAGCTTCTTTTTGGTATTGAATAAATCCTTCAATTCCATTTCATGTTCGCTTGTTGCCCTCTGGCTAACAGACATCCCTCTCCCCAATCCTCCCCAAATTTTTGTGAAATATTCCGATTAATTTCCTTGTTGACGACGACATTTAATCAAGTGTTAAATTGAAACAATGTCCGCCTTGGCAAAAAAACGGAACTCGACATTCTCACACTTCGTGTTGTGGGTTTTTCGTTTTTTTTGTTCTCTTCTTTTCGTTTAATAAATAACAGCATTGTTTGGTTATTTATTTAACCCCATCTTCATTACCCGGCCAGCCGCCAGCCAACAGACATGACGACGACTACCACGACAAAAAGGACGATGATGACGATGTCCTTTTTTATGGTTGCCGTCAAAATCATCATCAACGCCATCATCTCCATCCGTTACGTCAAGTGATTTTTCCGGTTGCCTGTCGCTCGGTGGTTGTTGCTTGTGGTGTTTTTTATTTTGTTGCTGTTGTTGTTACAACAATAAAATCACTTCCGGTTGAAATTAAATGAGCCGTATATGTGTTTTTATTTGTTTGTATTGACAGATACAAATGCCCAGACATTCATACCGTCATACGTACGTACATATGTAGATATTTATTCATACATATGTTTGCAATGTAATTTCATTGTTTAAATAATAAAAAAAAAATATCAATGCAATAATAACAACAAGTGGAAGAAATATTGAAAACAATCAGATCAGGATGCCATGTATGGGGGGATGGGTGGTAGGACAAAGTGTTGTGGATATAATGCAATCATATTTATCATTTTATATTTTCATATTTTTAATGAAATTGAAAAAAATATATGTATTTGGTCCGAATCTACAGAAGTTGGGAGAAAATTGTGTATACTTGAAATAATTGAAATTTAAGGAAGGGGGAAGGAAATGTATGGTAGTAATTGGTAATGGAGACATTGACTGTAAATTCATTAGAGATAGTCGAAGGCTGCACAGCGGCCCATGGTGGGTCTTTGAGGAAATAACTTAACTCTCGATGCTGGATGAAAAAAATTCTTTAAAAAATCCACGACTATTGTCTCGATGCTGGATAAAAAAAATTGTTTAAAAAATCCACGTCTATTGTCTCGATGCTGGATGAAAAAAATTATTTAAAAAGTCCACGCCTATTGTCTCGATGCTGGATGAAAAAAATTCTTTAAAAAATCCACGCCTATTGTCTCGATGCTGGATGAAAAAATTCTTTAAAAAATCCACGCCTATTGTCTCGATGCTGGATGAAAAAAATTCTTTAAAAAATCCACGCCTATTGTCTCGATGCTGGATGAAAAAATTCTTTAAAAAATCCACGCCTATTGTCTCGATGCTGGATGAAAAAAATTCTTTAAAAAATCCACGCCTATTGTCTCGATGCTGGATGAAAAAAATTCTTTAAAAAATCCACGCCTATTGTCTCGATGCTGGATGAAAAAAATTCTTTAAAAAATCCACGCCTATTGTCTCGATGCTGGATGAAAAAAATTCTTTAAAAAATCCACGCCTATTGTCTCGATGCTGGATGAAAAAAATTCTTTAAAAAATCCACGCCTATTGTCTCGATGCTGGATGAAAAAAATTCTTTAAAAAATCCACGCCTATTGTCTCGATGCTGGATGAAAAAAATTCTTTAAAAAATCCACGCCTATTGTCTCGATGCTGGATGAAAAAAATTCTTTAAAAAATCCACGCCTATTGTCTCGATGCTGGATGAAAAAAATTCTTTAAAAAATCCACGCCTATTGTCTCGATGCTGGATGAAAAAAATTCTTTAAAAAATCCACGCCTATTGTCTCGATGCTGGATGAAAAAAATTCTTTAAAAAATCCACGCCTATTGTCTCGATGCTGGATGAAAAAAATTCTTTAAAAAAATCCACGCCTATTGTCTCGATGCTGGATGAAAAAAATTCTTTAAAAAATCCACGCCTATTGTCTCGACGCTGGATGAAAAAAATTCTTTAAAAATCCACGCCTATTGTCTCGATGCTGGATGAAAAAAATTCTTTAAAAATCCACGCCTATTGTCTCGATGCTGGATGAAAAAATTCTTTAAAAAATCCACGCCTATTGTCTCGATGCTGGATGAAAAAAATTCTTTA
Source organism: Musca domestica (assembly GCF_030504385.1). Taxonomy (NCBI): domain Eukaryota; kingdom Metazoa; phylum Arthropoda; class Insecta; order Diptera; family Muscidae; genus Musca; species Musca domestica. Next base: position 46,733 of record NW_026712451.1, on the reverse strand, counting down.
AAAAATCCACGCCTATTGTCTCGATGCTGGATGAAAAAAATTCTTTAAAAAATCCACGCCTATTGTCTCGATGCTGGATGAAAAAAATTCTTTAAAAAATCCACGCCTATTGTCTCGATGCTGGATGAAAAAAATTCTTTAAAAAATCCACGCCTATTGTCTCGATGCTGGATGAAAAAAATTCTTTAAAAATCCACGCCTATTGTCTCGATGCTGGATGAAAAAAATTCTTTAAAAAATCCACGCCTATTGTCTCGATGCTGGATGAAAAAAATTCTTTAAAAAATCCACGCCTATTGTCTCGATGCTGGATGAAAAAAATTCTTTAAAAAATCCACGCCTATTGTCTCGATGCTGGATGAAAAAAATTCTTTAAAAAATCCACGCCTATTGTCTCGATGCTGGATGAAAAAAATTCTTTAAAAAATCCACGCCTATTGTCTCGATGCTGGATGAAAAAATTCTTTAAAAAATCCACGCCTATTGTCTCGATGCTGGATGAAAAAAATTCTTTAAAAAATCCACGCCTATTGTCTCGATGCTGGATGAAAAAAATTCTTTAAAAAATCCACGCCTATTGTCTCGATGCTGGATGAAAAAAATTCTTTAAAAAATCCACGCCTATTGTCTCGATGCTGGATGAAAAAATTCTTTAAAAAATCCACGCCTATTGTCTCGATGCTGGATGAAAAAAATTCTTTAAAAAATCCACGCCTATTGTCTCGATGCTGGATGAAAAAAATTCTTTAAAAAATCCACGCCTATTGTCTCGATGCTGGATGAAAAAAATTCTTTAAAAAATCCACGCCTATTGTCTCGATGCTGGATGAAAAAAATTCTTTAAAAAATCCACGCCTATTGTCTCGATGCTGGATGAAAAAAATTCTTTAAAAAATCCACGCCTATTGTCTCGATGCTGGATGAAAAAAATTCTTTAAAAAATCCACGCCTATTGTCTCGATGCTGGATGAAAAAAATTCTTTAAAAAATCCACGCCTATTGTCTCGATGCTGGATGAAAAAAATTCTTTAAAAAATCCACGCCTATTGTCTCGATGCTGGATGAAAAAAATTCTTTAAAAAATCCACGCCTATTGTCTCGATGCTGGATGAAAAAAATTCTTTAAAAAATCCACGCCTATTGTCTCGATGCTGGATGAAAAAAATTCTTTAAAAAATCCACGCCTATTGTCTCGATGCTGGATGAAAAAAATTCTTTAAAAAAATCCACGCCTATTGTCTCGATGCTGGATGAAAAAAATTCTTTAAAAAATCCACGCCTATTGTCTCGATGCTGGATGAAAAAAATTCTTTAAAAAATCCACGCCTATTGTCTCGATGCTGGATGAAAAAAATTCTTTAAAAAATCCACGCCTATTGTCTCGATGCTGGATGAAAAAAAATTCTTTAAAAAATCCACGCCTATTGTCTCGATGCTGGATGAAAAAAATTCTTTAAAAAATCCACGCCTATTGTCTCGATGCTGGATGAAAAAAATTCTTTAAAAAATCCACGCCTATTGTCTCGATGCTGGATGAAAAAAATTCTTTAAAAAATCCACGCCTATTGTCTCGATGCTGGATGAAAAAAATTCTTTAAAAAATCCACGCCTATTGTCTCGATGCTGGATGAAAAAAATTCTTTAAAAATCCACGCCTATTGTCTCGATGCTGGATGAAAAAAATTCTTTAAAAAATCCACGCCTATTGTCTCGATGCTGGATGAAAAAAATTCTTTAAAAAATCCACGCCTATTGTCTCGATGCTGGATGAAAAAAATTCTTTAAAAAATCCACGCCTATTGTCTCGATGCTGGATGAAAAAAATTCTTTAAAAAATCCACGCCTATTGTCTCGATGCTGGATGAAAAAAATTCTTTAAAAATCCACGCCTATTGTCTCGATGCTGGATGAAAAAATTCTTTAAAAATCCACGCCTATTGTCTCGATGCTGGATGAAAAAAATTCTTTAAAAAATCCACGCCTATTGTCTCGATGCTGGATGAAAAAAATTCTTTAAAAAATCCACGCCTATTGTCTCGATGCTGGATGAAAAAAATTCTTTAAAAAATCCACGCCTATTGTCTCGATGCTGGATGAAAAAAATTCTTTAAAAAATCCACGCCTATTGTCTCGATGCTGGATGAAAAAAATTCTTTAAAAAAATCCACGCCTATTGTCTCGATGCTGGATGAAAAAAATTCTTTAAAAAATCCACGCCTATTGTCTCGATGCTGGATGAAAAAAATTCTTTAAAAATCCACGCCTATTGTCTCGATGCTGGATGAAAAAAATTCTTTAAAAAATCCACGCCTATTGTCTCGATGCTGGATGAAAAAAATTCTTTAAAAAATCCACGCCTATTGTCTCGATGCTGGATGAAAAAAATTCTTTAAAAAATCCACGCCTATTGTCTTCTGATGCTGGATGAAAAAAATTCTTTAAAAAATCCACGCCTATTGTCTCGATGCTGGATGAAAAAAATTCTTTAAAAAATCCACGCCTATTGTCTCGATGCTGGATGAAAAAAATTCTTTAAAAAATCCACGCCTATTGTCTCGATGCTGGATGAAAAAAATTCTTTAAAAAATCCACGCCTATTGTCTCGATGCTGGATGAAAAAATTCTTTAAAAAATCCACGCCTATTGTCTCGATGCTGGATGAAAAAATTCTTTAAAAAATCCACGCCTATTGTCTCGATGCTGGATGAAAAAAATTCTTTAAAAAATCCACGCCTATTGTCTCGATGCTGGATGAAAAAAATTCTTTAAAAATCCACGCCTATTGTCTCGATGCTGGATGAAAAAAATTCTTTAAAAAATCCACGCCTATTGTCTCGATGCTGGATGAAAAAAAATTCTTTAAAAATCCACGCCTATTGTCTCGATGCTGGATGAAAAAAATTCTTTAAAAAATCCACGCCTATTGTCTCGATGCTGGATGAAAAAAATTCTTTAAAAAATCCACGCCTATTGTCTCGATGCTGGATGAAAAAAATTCTTTAAAAAAATCCACGCCTATTGTCTCGATGCTGGATGAAAAAAATTCTTTAAAAAATCCACGCCTATTGTCTCGATGCTGGATGAAAAAAATTCTTTAAAAAATCCACGCCTATTGTCTCGATGCTGGATGAAAAAAATTCTTAAAAAATCCACGCCTATTGTCTCGATGCTGGATGAAAAAAATTCTTTAAAAAATCCACGCCTATTGTCTCGATGCTGGATGAAAAAAATTCTTTAAAAAATCCACGCCTATTGTCTCGATGCTGGATGAAAAAAATTCTTTAAAAAATCCACGCCTATTGTCTCGATGCTGGATGAAAAAAATTCTTTAAAAAATCCACGCCTATTGTCTCGATGCTGGATGAAAAAAATTCTTTAAAAAATCCACGCCTATTGTCTCGATGCTGGATGAAAAAATTCTTTAAAAAATCCACGCCTATTGTCTCGATGCTGGATGAAAAAAATTCTTTAAAAAATCCACGCCTATTGTCTCGATGCTGGATGAAAAAAATTCTTTAAAAAATCCACGCCTATTGTCTCGATGCTGGATGAAAAAAATTCTTTAAAAAATCCACGCCTATTGTCTCGATGCTGGATGAAAAAAATTCTTTAAAAAATCCACGCCTATTGTCTCGATGCTGGATGAAAAAAATTCTTTAAAAAATCCACGCCTATTGTCTCGATGCTGGATGAAAAAAATTCTTTAAAAAAATCCACGCCTATTGTCTCGATGCTGGATGAAAAAAATTCTTTAAAAAATCCACGCCTATTGTCTCGATGCTGGATGAAAAAAATTCTTTAAAAATCCACGCCTATTGTCTCGATGCTGGATGAAAAAAATTCTTTAAAAAATCCACGCCTATTGTCTCGATGCTGGATGAAAAAAATTCTTTAAAAAATCCACGCCTATTGTCTCGATGCTGGATGAAAAAAATTCTTTAAAAAAATCCACGCCTATTGTCTCGATGCTGGATGAAAAAAATTCTTTAAAAAATCCACGCCTATTGTCTCGATGCTGGATGAAAAAAATTCTTTAAAAAATCCACGCCTATTGTCTCGATGCTGGATGAAAAAATTCTTTAAAAATCCACGCCTATTGTCTCGATGCTGGATGAAAAAAATTCTTTAAAAAATCCACGCCTATTGTCTCGATGCTGGATGAAAAAATTCTTTAAAAAATCCACGCCTATTGTCTCGATGCTGGATGAAAAAAATTCTTTAAAAAATCCACGCCTATTGTCTCGATGCTGGATGAAAAAATTCTTTAAAAAATCCACGCCTATTGTCTCGATGCTGGATGAAAAAATTCTTTAAAAAATCCACGCCTATTGTCTCGATGCTGGATGAAAAAAATTCTTTAAAAAATCCACGCCTATTGTCTCGATGCTGGATGAAAAAAATTCTTTAAAAAATCCACGCCTATTGTCTCGATGCTGGATGAAAAAATTCTTTAAAAAATCCACGCCTATTGTCTCGATGCTGGATGAAAAAAATTCTTTAAAAAATCCACGCCTATTGTCTCGATGCTGGATGAAAAAAATTCTTTAAAAAATCCACGCCTATTGTCTCGATGCTGGATGAAAAAATTCTTTAAAAAATCCACGCCTATTGTCTCGATGCTGGATGAAAAAAATTCTTTAAAAAATCCACGCCTATTGTCTCGATGCTGGATGAAAAAAATTCTTTAAAAAATCCACGCCTATTGTCTCGATGCTGGATGAAAAAAATTCTTTAAAAAATCCACGCCTATTGTCTCGATGCTGGATGAAAAAATTCTTTAAAAAATCCACGCCTATTGTCTCGATGCTGGATGAAAAAAATTCTTTAAAAAATCCACGCCTATTGTCTCGATGCTGGATGAAAAAAATTCTTTAAAAAATCCACGCCTATTGTCTCGATGCTGGATGAAAAAAATTCTTTAAAAAATCCACGCCTATTGTCTCGATGCTGGATGAAAAAAATTCTTTAAAAAATCCACGCCTATGTCTCGATGCTGGATGAAAAAAATTCTTTAAAAAATCCACGCCTATTGTCTCGATGCTGGATGAAAAAAATTCTTTAAAAATCCACGCCTATTGTCTCGATGCTGGATGAAAAAATTCTTTAAAAAATCCACGCCTATTGTCTCGATGCTGGATGAAAAAAATTCTTTAAAAAATCCACGCCTATTGTCTCGATGCTGGATGAAAAAAATTCTTTAAAAAATCCACGCCTATTGTCTCGATGCTGGATGAAAAAAATTCTTTAAAAAATCCACGCCTATTGTCTCGATGCTGGATGAAAAAAATTCTTTAAAAATCCACGCCTATTGTCTCGATGCTGGATGAAAAAAATTCTTTAAAAAATCCACGCCTATTGTCTCGATGCTGGATGAAAAAAATTCTTTAAAAAATCCACGCCTATTGTCTCGATGCTGGATGAAAAAAATTCTTTAAAAAATCCACGCCTATTGTCTCGATGCTGGATGAAAAAAAATTCTTTAAAAAATCCACGCCTATTGTCTCGATGCTGGATGAAAAAAATTCTTTAAAAAATCCACGCCTATTGTCTCGATGCTGGATGAAAAAAATTCTTTAAAAAATCCACGCCTATTGTCTCGATGCTGGATGAAAAAAATTCTTTAAAAAATCCACGCCTATTGTCTCGATGCTGGATGAAAAAAATTCTTTAAAAAATCCACGCCTATTGTCTCGATGCTGGATGAAAAAAATTCTTTAAAAAATCCACGCCTATTGTCTCGATGCTGGATGAAAAAAATTCTTTAAAAAATCCACGCCTATTGTCTCGATGCTGGATGAAAAAAATTCTTTAAAAAATCCACGCCTATTGTCTCGATGCTGGATGAAAAAAAATTCTTTAAAAAATCCACGCCTATTGTCTCGATGCTGGATGAAAAAATTCTTTAAAAAATCCACGCCTATTGTCTCGATGCTGGATGAAAAAAATTCTTTAAAAAATCCACGCCTATTGTCTCGATGCTGGATGAAAAAAATTCTTTAAAAAATCCACGCCTATTGTCTCGATGCTGGATGAAAAAAATTCTTTAAAAAATCCACGCCTATTGTCTCGATGCTGGATGAAAAAAATTCTTTAAAAAATCCACGCCTATTGTCTCGATGCTGGATGAAAAAAATTCTTTAAAAAATCCACGCCTATTGTCTCGATGCTGGATGAAAAAAATTCTTTAAAAAATCCACGCCTATTGTCTCGATGCTGGATGAAAAAAATTCTTTAAAAAATCCACGCCTATTGTCTCGATGCTGGATGAAAAAAATTCTTTAAAAAATCCACGCCTATTGTCTCGATGCTGGATGAAAAAAATTCTTTAAAAAATCCACGCCTATTGTCTCGATGCTGGATGAAAAAAATTCTTTAAAAATCCACGCCTATTGTCTCGATGCTGGATGAAAAAAATTCTTTAAAAAATCCACGCCTATTGTCTCGATGCTGGATGAAAAAAATTCTTTAAAAAATCCACGCCTATTGTCTCGATGCTGGATGAAAAAATTCTTTAAAAAATCCACGCCTATTGTCTCGATGCTGGATGAAAAAAATTCTTTAAAAAATCCACGCCTATTGTCCTCGATGCTGGATGAAAAAAATTCTTTAAAAAATCCACGCCTATTGTCTCGATGCTGGATGAAAAAAATTCTTTAAAAAATCCACGCCTATTGTCTCGATGCTGGATGAAAAAAATTCTTTAAAAAATCCACGCCTATTGTCTCGATGCTGGATGAAAAAAATTCTTTAAAAAATCCACGCCTATTGTCTCGATGCTGGATGAAAAAAATTCTTTAAAAAATCCACGCCTATTGTCTCGATGCTGGATGAAAAAAATTCTTTAAAAAATCCACGCCTATTGTCTCGATGCTGGATGAAAAAAATTCTTTAAAAAATCCACGCCTATTGTCTCGATGCTGGATGAAAAAAATTCTTTAAAAAATCCACGCCTATTGTCTCGATGCTGGATGAAAAAAATTCTTTAAAAAATCCACGCCTATTGTCTCGATGCTGGATGAAAAAAATTCTTTAAAAAATCCACGCCTATTGTCTCGATGCTGGATGAAAAAAATTCTTTAAAAATCCACGCCTATTGTCTCGATGCTGGATGAAAAAAATTCTTTAAAAAATCCACGCCTATTGTCTCGATGCTGGATGAAAAAAATTCTTTAAAAAATCCACGCCTATTGTCTCGATGCTGGATGAAAAAATTCTTTAAAAAATCCACGCCTATTGTCTCGATGCTGGATGAAAAAAATTCTTTAAAAAATCCACGCCTATTGTCTCGATGCTGGATGAAAAAAATTCTTTAAAAAATCCACGCCTATTGTCTCGATGCTGGATGAAAAAAATTCTTTAAAAAATCCACGCCTATTGTCTCGATGCTGGATGAAAAAAATTCTTTAAAAAATCCACGCCTATTGTCTCGATGCTGGATGAAAAAAATTCTTTAAAAATCCACGCCTATTGTCTCGATGCTGGATGAAAAAAATTCTTTAAAAAATCCACGCCTATTGTCTCGATGCTGGATGAAAAAAAATTCTTTAAAAAATCCACGCCTATTGTCTCGATGCTGGATGAAAAAAATTCTTTAAAAAATCCACGCCTATTGTCTCGATGCTGGATGAAAAAAATTCTTTAAAAAATCCACGCCTATTGTCTCGATGCTGGATGAAAAAAATTCTTTAAAAAATCCACGCCTATTGTCTCGATGCTGGATGAAAAAAATTCTTTAAAAAATCCACGCCTATTGTCTCGATGCTGGATGAAAAAAATTCTTTAAAAAATCCACGCCTATTGTCTCGATGCTGGATGAAAAAAATTCTTTAAAAAATCCACGCCTATTGTCTCGATGCTGGATGAAAAAAATTCTTTAAAAAATCCACGCCTATTGTCTCGATGCTGGATGAAAAAAATTCTTTAAAAATCCACGCCTATTGTCTCGATGCTGGATGAAAAAAATTCTTTAAAAAATCCACGCCTATTGTCTCGATGCTGGATGAAAAAAATTCTTTAAAAAATCCACGCCTATTGTCTCGATGCTGGATGAAAAAAATTCTTTAAAAAATCCACGCCTATTGTCTCGATGCTGGATGAAAAAAATTCTTTAAAAAATCCACGCCTATTGTCTCGATGCTGGATGAAAAAAATTCTTTAAAAAATCCACGCCTATTGTCTCGATGCTGGATGAAAAAAATTCTTTAAAAAATCCACGCCTATTGTCTCGATGCTGGATGAAAAAAATTCTTTAAAAAATCCACGCCTATTGTCTCGATGCTGGATGAAAAAAATTCTTTAAAAAATCCACGCCTATTGTCTCGATGCTGGATGAAAAAAATTCTTTAAAAAATCCACGCCTATTGTCTCGATGCTGGATGAAAAAAATTCTTTAAAAAATCCACGCCTATTGTCTCGATGCTGGATGAAAAAAATTCTTTAAAAAATCCACGCCTATTGTCTCGATGCTGGATGAAAAAAATTCTTTAAAAAATCCACGCCTATTGTCTCGATGCTGGATGAAAAAAATTCTTTAAAAAATCCACGCCTATTGTCTCGATGCTGGATGAAAAAAATTCTTTAAAAAATCCACGCCTATTGTCTCGATGCTGGATGAAAAAAATTCTTTAAAAAATCCACGCCTATTGTCTCGATGCTGGATGAAAAAAATTCTTTAAAAAATCCACGCCTATTGTCTCGATGCTGGATGAAAAAAATTCTTTAAAAAATCCACGCCTATTGTCTCGATGCTGGATGAAAAAAATTCTTTAAAAATCCACGCCTATTGTCTCGATGCTGGATGAAAAAAATTCTTTAAAAATCCACGCCTATTGTCTCGATGCTGGATGAAAAAAATTCTTTAAAAAATCCACGCCTATTGTCTCGATGCTGGATGAAAAAAATTCTTTAAAAAATCCACGCCTATTGTCTCGATGCTGGATGAAAAAAATTCTTTAAAAAATCCACGCCTATTGTCTCGATGCTGGATGAAAAAAATTCTTTAAAAAATCCACGCCTATTGTCTCGATGCTGGATGAAAAAAATTCTTTAAAAAATCCACGCCTATTGTCTCGATGCTGGATGAAAAAAATTCTTTAAAAAATCCACGCCTATTGTCTCGATGCTGGATGAAAAAAATTCTTTAAAAAAATCCACGCCTATTGTCTCGATGCTGGATGAAAAAAATTCTTTAAAAAATCCACGCCTATTGTCTCGATGCTGGATGAAAAAAATTCTTTAAAAAATCCACGCCTATTGTCTCGATGCTGGATGAAAAAAATTCTTTAAAAAATCCACGCCTATTGTCTCGATGCTGGATGAAAAAAATTCTTTAAAAAATCCACGCCTATTGTCTCGATGCTGGATGAAAAAAATTCTTTAAAAAATCCACGCCTATTGTCTCGATGCTGGATGAAAAAAATTCTTTAAAAAATCCACGCCTATTGTCTCGATGCTGGATGAAAAAAATTCTTTAAAAAATCCACGCCTATTGTCTCGATGCTGGATGAAAAAAATTCTTTAAAAAATCCACGCCTATTGTCTCGATGCTGGATGAAAAAAATTCTTTAAAAAATCCACGCCTATTGTCTCGATGCTGGATGAAAAAAATTCTTTAAAAAATCCACGCCTATTGTCTCGATGCTGGATGAAAAAAATTCTTTAAAAAATCCACGCCTATTGTCTCGATGCTGGATGAAAAAAATTCTTTAAAAAATCCACGCCTATTGTCTCGATGCTGGATGAAAAAAATTCTTTAAAAAATCCACGCCTATTGTCTCGATGCTGGATGAAAAAAATTCTTTAAAAAATCCACGCCTATTGTCTCGATGCTGGATGAAAAAAAATTCTTTAAAAAATCCACGCCTATTGTCTCGATGCTGGATGAAAAAAATTCTTTAAAAAATCCACGCCTATTGTCTCGATGCTGGATGAAAAAAATTCTTTAAAAAATCCACGCCTATTGTCTCGATGCTGGATGAAAAAAATTCTTTAAAAAATCCACGCCTATTGTCTCGATGCTGGATGAAAAAAATTCTTTAAAAAATCCACGCCTATTGTCTCGATGCTGGATGAAAAAAAATTCTTTAAAAAATCCACGCCTATTGTCTCGATGCTGGATGAAAAAAATTCTTTAAAAAATCCACGCCTATTGTCTCGATGCTGGATGAAAAAATTCTTTAAAAAATCCACGCCTATTGTCTCGATGCTGGATGAAAAAAATTCTTTAAAAAATCCACGCCTATTGTCTCGATGCTGGATGAAAAAATTCTTTAAAAAATCCACGCCTATTGTCTCGATGCTGGATGAAAAAAATTCTTTAAAAAATCCACGCCTATTGTCTCGATGCTGGATGAAAAAAATTCTTTAAAAAATCCACGCCTATTGTCTCGATGCTGGATGAAAAAAATTCTTTAAAAAATCCACGCCTATTGTCTCGATGCTGATGAAAAAAAATTCTTTAAAAAATCCACGCCTATTGTCTCGATGCTGGATGAAAAAAATTCTTTAAAAAATCCACGCCTATTGTCTCGATGCTGGATAAAAAAATTCTTTAAAAAATCCCGCCTATTGTCTCGATGCTGGATGAAAAAATTCTTTAAAAAATCCACGCCTATTGTCTCGATGCTGGATGAAAAAAATTCTTTAAAAATCCACGCCTATTGTCTCGATGCTGGATGAAAAAATTCTTTAAAAAATCCACGCCTATTGTCTCGATGCTGGATGAAAAAAATTCTTTAAAAAATCCACGCCTATTGTCTCGATGCTGGATGAAAAAAATTCTTTAAAAAATCCACGCCTATTGTCTCGATGCTGGATGAAAAAAAATTCTTTAAAAAAATCCACGCCTATTGTCTCGATGCTGGATGAAAAAAATTCTTTAAAAAATCCACGCCTATTGTCTCGATGCTGGATGAAAAAAATTCTTTAAAAAATCCACGCCTATTGTCTCGATGCTGGATGAAAATTCTTTAAAAATCCACGCCTATTGTCTCGATGCTGGATGAAAAAAATCTTTAAAAAATCCACGCCTATTGTCTCGATGCTGGATGAAAAAATCTTTAAAAAATCCACGCCTATTGTCTCGATGCTGGATGAAAAAAATTCTTTAAAAAATCCACGCCTATTGTCTCGATGCTGGATGAAAAAAATTCTTTAAAAAATCCACGCCTATGTCTCGATGCTGGATGAAAAAAATTCTTTAAAAAATCCACGCCTATTGTCTCGATGCTGGATGAAAAAAATTCTTTAAAAAATCCACGCCTATTGTCTCGATGCTGGATGAAAAAATTCTTTAAAAAATCCACGCCTATTGTCTCGATGCTGGATGAAAAAAATTCTTTAAAAAATCCACGCCTATTGTCTCGATGCTGGATGAAAAAATTCTTTAAAAAATCCACGCCTATTGTCTCGATGCTGGATGAAAAAAATTCTTTAAAAAATCCACGCCTATTGTCTCGATGCTGGATGAACAAAATTCTTTAAAAATCCACGCCTATTGTCTCGATGCTGGATGAAAAAATTCTTTAAAAAATCCACGCCTATTGTCTCGATGCTGGATGAAAAAAATTCTTTAAAAAATCCACGCCTATTGTCTCGATGCTGGATGAAAAAAATTCTTTAAAAAATCCACGCCTATTGTCTCGATGCTGGATGAAAAAAATTCTTTAAAAAATCCACGCCTATTGTCTCGATGCTGGATGAAAAAAATTCTTTAAAAAATCCACGCCTATTGTCTCGATGCTGGATGAAAAAAATTCTTTAAAAAATCCACGCCTATTGTCTCGATGCTGGATGAAAAAAATTCTTTAAAAAATCCACGCCTATTGTCTCGATTCTGGATGAAAAAATTCTTTAAAAAATCCACGCCTATTGTCTCGATGCTGGATGAAAAAATTCTTTAAAAAATCCACGCCTATTGTCTCGATGCTGGATGAAAAAAATTCTTTAAAAAATCCACGCCTATTGTCTCGATGCTGGATGAAAAAAATTCTTTAAAAAAATCCACGCCTATTGTCTCGATGCTGGATGAAAAAATTCTTTAAAAAATCCACGCCTATTGTCTCGATGCTGGATGAAAAAATTCTTTAAAAAATCCACGCCTATTGTCTCGATGCTGGATGAAAAAATTCTTTAAAAAATCCACGCCTATTGTCTCGATGCTGGATGAAAAAAATTCTTTAAAAATCCACGCCTATTGTCTCGATGCTGGATGAAAAAAATTCTTTTAAAAAATCCACGCCTATTGTCTCGATGCTGGATGAAAAAATTCTTTTAAAAAATCCACGCCTATTGTCTCGATGCTGGATGAAAAAATTCTTTAAAAAATCCACGCCTATGTCTCGATGCTGGATGAAAAAAAAATTCTTTAAAAAATCCACGCCTATTGTCTCGATGCTGGATGAAAAAAAAAAATTCTTTAAAAAATCCACCCCTATTGTCTCGATGCTGGATGAAAAAAAAAATTCTTCAAAAAATCCACGCCTATTGTCTCGATGCTGGATGAAAAAAAAAATCTTTAAAAACTCCACGCCTATTGTTGAGATGCTGGGTGAAAAAAAAAAAAATCTTTAAAAAATCAACGCCTATTGTTGAGATGCTGGATGAAAAAAAAAAATCTTTAAAAACTCCACGCCTATTGTTGAGATGCTGGGTGAAAAAAAAATCTTTAAAAAATCAACGCCTATTGTTGAGATGCTGGGTGAAAAAAAAATTCTTTAAAAAATCCACGCCTATTGTCTCGATGCTGGATAAAAAAAAATTCTTTAAAAAATCCACGCCACCAGAGAGCAACATTCGGACAGGGTGTGACGGTTTCATTGGCCGTTTGAAGGCCATAATTCGGGCCAAAGATGGCTAATTCGAACAAATCTAAACTTATTCTAAAATTTGATGCTATTTCCGACATTTTTTGCTTTCATTGAAATAATTTTAAAAAAAATGTAAAAATTATGGCGTTTGACTTTGTTGCAGTTTTTATCTCACCCTGTATTTGAGTTTTTATCTTAAAAAACAGGGAGGGAAAATTAGCACCTCTGGATGTCGTTTCGGCTATCCTTGATAGAAGTTTAGTTCCATATTTTATTCACCGTTGTATTCTCCTTCGCATTCACCTGAAGCCGTGACCCCTGTGAGGTAGTTTACATCCCCTTTTCTCCCCGACCTTTCATTGGCCTACCATCACTCACAATCACTTATGTGTCGATTTGAAATAATACCTTTGAATAAACTTTGGGCCAACTTTAAGCATTGCCAGATGTTCGCTTCTCACAATGGACCAATATTTTATGAGGGTTATTTACCTAGAAATGCCTAGCCTAATCACCGACACCTTCATCATTCCTTCCCACCAATCTTCGGCATCTTCTAGCCAAATAATATTTCATAGATTCCAAAGAAGTACAACTTTTCGCTAAACAACCACCGAGGAAAAAAATAAACTTTTTAACACCTCTAAAGTTGGCCATAATCACCATTGCCATCTACTCATCATCATAGTCACCAACAACTTTGGCCAGAACTTTGCCAAGATTAATTTTCATCACATAGTTTTCGGTGCGGTCAAAAATGCTGGATGGGAAAATTCACAGGTGATTTTCGGTGAGCGTTCATTATTAAGAAATTCGGCAAAGTCTTATATTTATTTGTTGCTCCTGCTCCCCCAAATGGAATCTCCTCAAGAAAGTTCATCCAAAAGCTTTGAATTAATTAGCCAGTGATATTATGTTAAGGATGTTATTTTTTCTTTTTGGGAATATTTCTTTTGTGCTTAGTTTATTATCCTGGGAGGTAATATGCTGGCTGGAGACTAAGAGGAGTAATAAGTGAATGAATAATTAGATACAAATCTTGGAAAGATTATTATGGCTTTAATTATTCTTGGAAATGTGGAGAGAAGTAAGGGAAGTTTATTAATTTTTACAAAATATTTTTTCAAGGACCAGCTACAAACTTGGATTTTTTTTACAAAATATTTTTTTCAAGGTCCACCTACAATCTTGGATTTTTAAAAATATTTTTTTAGGAATCAAAAACAAACGTGGATTTTTTAAAAAATATTTTCCATGGACCAGCTATAAACGTGGATTTTTTAAAAATATTTTTTCAAGGACTATAACACAAAGTGGATTTTTTAATTTTTTTTTCAAGGACTATAAAAAAAAGTGGATTTTTTAAAACTGTTTTTTTCAAGGACTATAAAACAAAGTGGATTTTTTAAAACTATTTTTTTCAAGGACTATAAAACAAAGTGGATTTTTTAAAAATATTTTTTCAAGGACCAGCTACAAACGTGGATTTTTTAAAAATATTTTTTCAAGGACCATCAAACAACGTGGATTTTTTAAAATTATTTTTTCCAGGAACTACCAAACAACGTGGATTTTTTAACAACATTTTTTCAAGGACTACCAACAACGTGGATTCTTTAAAAATATTTTTTCAAGGACTATCAAAGTGGATTTTTAAAAAAATATTTTTTCAAGGACCAACTACAAACGTGGATTTTTTAAAAATATTTTTTCAAGGACCAACTACAAACGTGGAATTTTAAAAAATATTTTTTCAAGGACCTTCAATAAACGTGGATTTTTAAAAATATGTTTTCAAGGACTTTTAAAAAATGGGGGTTTTTTAAAAAAATATTTTTTCAAGGACCAGCTACAAACGTGGATTTTTAAAAATATGTTTTCAAGAACTTTTAAAAAATGGGGATTTTTTAAAAAAATATTTTTTCAAGGACCAGCTACAAACGTGGATTTTTTAAAAATATGTTTTCAAGGACTAACTATAAACGTGCGTTTTTCAAAAATATTTTTCCATGGACCAACTATTAACGTGGGTTTTGTAAAAATATTCTTTCAAGGACACATATAAACGTGGATTTTTTAAAAATATTCTTTTAATGACTAACTATAAACGTGGATTTTTTAAAAATATTCTTTCAATGACTACCTATAAACGTGGATTTTTTAAAAAATATTCTTTCAATGACTAACTATAAACGTGGATTTTTTTAAAAAATATTCTTTCAATGACTAACTATAAACGTGGATTTTTAAAAAATATTCTTTCTATGACTAACTATAAACGTGGATTTTTTAAAAAATATTCTTTCTATCACTAACTATAAACGTGGATTTTTTAAAAAATATTCTTTCTATCACTAACTATAAACGTGGATTTTTTAAAAAATATTCTTTCTATCACTAACTATAAACGTGGATTTTTTAAAAAATATTCTTTCTATGACTAACTATAAACGTGGATTTTTTAAAAAATATTCTTTCTATGACTAACTATAAACGTGGATTTTTTAAAAAATATTCTTTCTATGACTAACTATAAACGTGGATTTTTAAAAAATATTCTTTCTATGACTAACTATAAACGTGGATTTTTAAAAAATATTCTTCTATGACTAACTATAAACGTGGATTTTTTTAAAAAATATTCTTTCTATGACTAACTATAAACGTGGATTTTTTAAAAAATATTCTCTTCTATGACTAACTATAAACGTGGATTTTTTTAAAAAATATTCTTTCTATGACTAACTATAAACGTGGATTTTTTAAAAAATATTCTTTCTATGACTAACTATAAACGTGGATTTTTTAAAAAATATTCTTTCTATGACTAACTATAAACGTGGATTTTTTAAAAAATATTCTTTCTATGACTAACTATAAACGTGGATTTTTTAAAAAATATTCTTTCTATGACTAACTGTAAACGTGGATTTTTTAAAAAATATTCTTTCAATGACTAACTATAACGTGGATTTTTTAAAAAATATTCTTTCTATGACTAACTATTAAACGTGGATTTTTTAAAAAATATTCTTTCTATGACTAACTATAAACGTGGATTTTTTAAAAAATATTCTTTCTATGACTAACTATAAACGTGGATTTTTAAAAAATATTCTTTCTATGACTAACTATAAACGTGGATTTTTTAAAAAATATTCTTTCTATGACTAACTATAAACGTGGATTTTTTAAAAAATATTCTTTCTATGACTAACTATAAACGTGGATTTTTTAAAAAATATTCTTTCTATGACTAACTATAAACGTGGATTTTTTAAAAAATATTCTTTCTATGACTAACTATAAACGTGGATTTTTTAAAAAATATTCTTTCTATGACTAACTGTAAACGTGGATTTTTTAAAAAATATTCTTTCAATGACTAACTATAAACGTGGATTTTCTTTCAAGGACTAACTAATTATTTTTCCAAAGACTATTAAACAATGTGGATTTTTGTAAAATTATTTTTCCAAGGACTATTAAGACTATTAAGCAACTTGAATTTTTAAAAATATTTTTTCTAAGACTATTAAACAACTTGAATTTTTAAAAATATTTTTTCAAGGACCTTCAATAAACGCGGATTTTTTAAAGATATTTTTTCAAGGACCTTCAATAAGCGTGGATTGTTTAACGATATTTTTTCAAGGACCTTCAATAAACGTGGATTTTTTAAAGATATTTTTTTTAAGGACCTTCAACGTGGATTTTTTTTAAATATTTTTTCAAGGATTAACTATAAACGTGGATTTTTTTTAAATATTTTTTCAAGGACTTACTATAAACATGGATTTTTTTTTTTAATATTTTTTTCAAGGACTAACTATAAACGTGGATTTTTTAAACATAATTTTTGAAAGACCAGCTACAAACGTGGATTTTTTAAAATTATTTTTCCATGGACCAGCTACAAATGGGGATTTTTTAAAATTATTTTTCCATGGACCAGCTACAAATGGGGATTTTTTAAAATTATTTTTCCATGGACCAGCTAAAAACTTAATCAAAGACCAGCTACAAACATGGATTTTTTAAAAATATTTTTTCAAAGGCCTTCAATAAACGTGGATTTTGTAAAAATATTTTTTCAAAGGCCTTCAATAAACGTGGATTTTGTAAAAATATTTTTCCATGGGTCAGCCATAAATGTAGATTTTTTAAAAATATTTCTTTCAGGGACCAAAAATAAACGTGGATTTTTAAAAAATATGTTTCCGTGGTCCAGCTACAAACGTGGATTTTTTAAAAATATTTTTTCAAGGACCAAAAATAAACGTGGATTTTTAAAAAATATTTTTTCAAGGACCAGCTACAAACGAGAATTTTTTAAAAATATTTTGTCAGGGACTATTTAAAAATATTTTTTCAGGGACTACCAAACAACGTGGATTTTTTAAAAATGTTTTTTTCTGGGACTACCAAACAATGTGGATTTTTTTAAAATATTTTTCCATGGACCAGCTACAAACGTGGATTTTTTTAATATTTTTTCAAGGTCCAACTATAAAATGTCCAATAATCTTGGATTTTTTGAAAATATTTTGTAGGAACAAAAATCCAAAAAAAACATGGACCGTTTGAAAAAAACTTATTCTTTTAATTGTCTACCCCTCCCTCCCTCTTTAAATTGTCTATGCCCACCACCTTCAATAAATATCATTCTCCATGTCTGATAATTACACTCTAATTTTATGGCTTACATTTTATCTATTTAGATCACGTATAGCCGGTTAAGTTTTATCGACATTCATGCTTGGCTGGCAGCAAAAAATATTGTCAATAACATAGCACACGAACATTTCAAATTTGTGTCGAAACGATTGCTTAAATTCTTTTTCAGAGGCCCATTAAAGGACAATTTGTCCTTTGGTGGTGGGGTTGGAGGGTTATTTCACGGATTAGAAAATCATTCGCTGAATTAAAATACAAATCCTTAAATTATTCTCTGTGATTTGTGAATTATAGACCCTGCGCCTAAATGTAGGCTTTAAATATCAAAAAAGACGAAGAAAAACCTGAAGGTCACTGATTAGAATTGCTAATCTCTGTGCTCAAGGCAAAGCCTTAAAATATGCAACATAATTGTTTATATAAACATTTTTGCATTGATATCAATGTTCTTGTTGTTGCTGTTGTTGTTGAGATTTCCTTTTTGGGCATATTTAATTTATTTATAAGCGGAAAATCGTTTGATTCCACTCAACAATAATGTAAATTCAATTGTTGTTTCCTGGAACCGCACCACCCCCTCTCTCGGCCTACACCCCTCCCCCCCTCCTTTTGTACCATTAACAATCAACAATTGTTAGAGGATGGGTGGGCGTTCTGTCTTCAAGTCATCATCGTCGTCATCAAATGTCACACTGGTGTTCGACGTTAGTGGTGGTCATCAACAATGACAGCTTCCTTGTGTGTGTGTCTGTCGGTTTGTGTGTGTGTGTGTGTGTGTGTGCTCCCGTTTAATGTTTTTTGTCCCAAACGTGTTTTGGCTTGTCAACTGCCTATTTAGTTACGTTTCACTTCGTTTCTCCACTTCTTTCGGCTCAACAACCGGAACAATTGTGTTAAACATGACAAAGCACAAAAAGGAAAGTCAAGTCAAAAATTGCAGATAAAACGTTTTCTTGAGGACGAGGAACAAAGAATAAAAAAACGAAACGAAACCGGCCATATAAGTTAATGTTCCATGACATTTAATAGGTTTTTGTGTCTCTGGCTGAAAAAGAGAGGCCGTAAAAACACAACCTACCAGCCAGCCAGCCATCGACAACGACAAGGTATGAAACGTGATTTGGAACCAGGATAAATGACATAAAACAGGATGTTTGGCAATGTCAATTTTTTTCGGGTTTTGGTATACAGTTTCATAACTACAAGAGCCGGAATAGATTAGACATTGTAGGGGAAAATTTTTGGGGCAACTCAAAATATAAGACTAAAGTTAGCAAATATTTACTTGAAATTTAAATTAACAAAAATCCAAATAGATTGGCCCTGTACGAAGATTTGAGATCCACGTTTATAGTTAGTCCTTAAAAATATTTAAAAAAAATCCACGTTAATAGTTGGTCCTCTAAAAAATATTTTTAAAAAAATCCACGTTAATAGTTGGTCCTTAAGAAAATATTTTTAAAAAATCCACGTTGTTTGTTAGTCCTTGAAAAAATATTTAAAAAAAATCCACATTGTTTGTTAGTCCTTGAAAAAATATATTTTAAAAAAATCCACGTTAATAGTTGGTCCTTAAGAAAATATTTTTAAAAAATCCACATTGTTTGTTAGTCCTTAAAAAATTGTTTTTAAAATATCCACGCTTGTAGTTGGTCCTTGAAAAATATTTTTAAAAAATCCATGTTTGTAGTTGGTCCTTGAAAAAATATTTTTAAAAAAAACCACATTGTTTGACAGACCTTGAAAAATATTTTTAAAAAATCCACGTGTGTAGCTGGTCCTTGAAAAAATATATTTTAAAAAATCCATCTTTGTAGCTAGTCCTTGAAAAAATATATTTTAAAAAATCCACTTTTATAGCTGGTCCTAGAAAAAATATTTTAAAAAAATCTACGTTGTTTGATAGTCTTTGTAAAAATATTTCTAAAAAATCCACGTTAGTAGCTGGTCCATTAAAAAATATTTTTAAAAAATCCACGTTTATAGTTAGTCCTTTAAAATATATTTAAAAAAATTTAGCTCCTTAATAACTCTGCCACATGCATTGTTGTCTCAAGATTTCCTTTGAAAAATCTGTTTTATTTAATCATGCATGAAACTATGCTCTTTTTTCTCAAAGGCAAAGGAAAACAATGAAAACTTAGTTTTTCACAGAAAAGAAAAAAAAATGCCAAGAAAAACTCAAACAAATATTCCAAAACAAGTTGGAATATAAAGGACATAGTCATATGTTACAACAGAGTGTATGTTTGTTTGTCATCAGCAAACAAAGAACTCTTTTCTCTTTTTTTTGGAAAAGCCGAAAGAAAAACATAACTTAAAAGTGTCAAAAGTCAATATAAACAATATTTGAGAAAAATAGTTTTTATTTGGATTTTTAGGTCTTTTGTTAAATGCTTGGAAGTTATTTATTCAATAAATACAAACAAAAATAAATAAATTCAGAAAAATATATTACAAAGCACAAGGACATATATTTGTAAATCGTTAGAAAATAGAGAATAAGGTTTTCGAATGTGAAATTGTATTTGTGTATTTTTCAAGGACCATCCAGGCTATAAACGTGGATTTTTTAAATAATATTTTTCAAGGACCATCCAGGCTATAAACGTGGATTTTTTAAATAATATTTTTCAAGGACCACCCAGGCTATAAACGTGGATTTGTTAAATAATATTTTCAAGGACCATCCAGGCAACAAACGCGGATTTTTTAAATAATATTTTTCAAGGACCATCCTGGCTATAAACGTGGATTTTTTAAATAATATTTTTCAAGGACCATCCTGGCTATAAACGTGGATTTTTTAAATAATATTTTTCAAGGACCATCCTGGCTATAAACGTGGATTTTTAAAATAATATTTTTCAAGGACCATCCAGGCTATAAACGTGGATTTTTTAAATAATATTTTTCAAGGACCATCCAGGCTATAAACGTGGATTTTTTAAATAATATTTTTCAAGGACCTTCCAGGCTATAAACGTGGATTTTTTAAATAATATTTTTCAAGGACCATCCAGGCTATAAACGTGGATTTTTTAAATAATATTTTTCAAGGACCACCCAGGCTATAAACGTGGATTTTTAAATTATAATTTTCAAGGACCATCCAGGCTATAAACGTGGATTTTTTAAATAATATTTTTCAAGGACCATCCAGGCTATAAACGTGGATTTTTTAAATAATATTTTTCAAGGACCATCCAGGCTATAAACGTGGATTTTTTAAATAATATTTTTCAAGGACCATCCAGGCTATAAACGTGGATTTTTTAAATAATATTTTTCAAGGACCATCCAGGCTATAAACGTGGATTTTTTAAATAATATTTTTCAAGGACCATCCAGGCTATAAACGTGGATTTTTTAAATAATATTTTTCAAGGACCATCCTGGCTATAAACGTGGATTTTTTAAATAATATTTTCAGAGGACCTCCCAGACTATAAACGTGGATTTTTTAAATAATATTTTTCAAGGACCATCCTGGCAATAAACGTGGATTTTTTAAATAATATTTTCAAGGACCATCCTGGCTATAAACGTGGATTTTTTAAATAATATTTTTCAAGGACCATCCTGGCTATAAACGTGGATTTTTTAAATAATATTTTTCAAGGACCATCCTGGCTATAAACGTGGATTTTTTAAATTATATTTTTCAAGGACCATCCAGGCTATAAACGTGGATT
This sequence comes from Musca domestica, assembly GCF_030504385.1. Taxonomy (NCBI): domain Eukaryota; kingdom Metazoa; phylum Arthropoda; class Insecta; order Diptera; family Muscidae; genus Musca; species Musca domestica. The sequence continues at coordinate 25,555 of NW_026712451.1, read as the reverse complement.
TTTTAAATTATATTTTTCAAGGACCATCCAGGCTATAAACGTGGATTTTTTAAATTATATTTTTCAAGGACCATCCAGGCTATAAACTTGGATTTTTTAAATAATTTTTTGCAAGGACCATCCAGGCTATAAACGTGGATTTTTTAAATAATATTTTTCAAGGACCATCCAGGCTATAAACTTGGATTTTTAAATAACATTTTGCAAGGACCATCCAGGCTATAAACGTGGATTTTTTAAATAATATTTTTCAAGGACCATCCAGGCTATAAACTTGGATTTTTTAAATAATATTTTGCAAGGACCATCCAGGCTATAAACGTGGATTTTTTAAAGAATATTTTTCAAGGACCATCCAGGCTATAAACGTGGATTTTTTAAATAATATTTTTCAAGGACCATCTGACCTATAAACGTGGATTTTTTAAATAATATTTTTCAAGGACCATCTGACCTATAAACGTGGATTTTTTAATTAATATTTTTCAAGGACCATCCTGGCTATAAACGTGGATTTTTTAAATTATATTTTTCAAGGACCATCCAGGCTATAAACGTGGATTTTTAAATTATATTTTTCAAGGACCATCCAGGCTATAAACTTGGATTTTTTAAATAATTTTTTGCAAGGACCATCCAGGCTATAAACGTGGATTTTTTAAATAATATTTTTCAAGGACCATCCAGGCTATAAACTTGGATTTTTTAAATAACATTTTGCAAGGACCATCCAGGCTATAAACGTGGATTTTTTAAATAATATTTTTCAAGGACCATCCAGGCTATAAACTTGGATTTTTTAAATAATATTTTGCAAGGACCATCCAGGCTATAAACGTGGATTTTTTAAAGAATATTTTCAAGGACCATCCAGGCTATAAACGTGGATTTTTTAAATAATATTTTTCAAGGACCATCTGACCTATAAACGTGGATTTTTTAAATAATATTTTTCAAGGACCATCTGACCTATAAACGTGGATTTTTTAATTAATATTTTTCAAGGACCATCCTGGCTATAAACCTGGATTTTTTTGAAGAATATTTTTCAAGGACCATCCTGGCTATAAACGTGGATTTTTTAAATTATATTTTTCAAGGACCATCCTGGCTATAAACGTGGATTTTTTAAATTATATTTTTCAAGGACCATCCAGGCTATAAACGTGGATTTTTTAAATTATAAATTTTTAAGGACCATCCAGGCTATAAACGTGGATTTTTTAAATAATATTTTGCAAGGACCATCCAGGCTATAAACGTGGATTTTTAAATAATATTTTTCAAGGACCATCCAGGCTATAAACTTGGATTTTTTAAATAATATTTTGCAAGGACCATCCAGGCTATAAACGTGGATTTTTTAAAGAATATTTTTCAAGGACCATCCTGGCTATAAACGTGGATTTTTTAAATAATATTTTTCAAGGACCATCTGAGCCATATATTATGTTTTCTATTCAATTTTACTATCCTTCCAATTACTTTATTTCTGTTTCCTCCTCCCACCCTTCACGCCTAATTTATGTAGTATTAATAAAATTCCTATTAAATTTAAAAAGATTCCGTTTATGTCTTGTTTTCTCAAAAAACAACCTCTTTCTAAACATATCTCCAGCCATAAATTATGTATTGATGTTAACAGATTTATCACAACAAGGACCATTTAATAACACCATCAACCCATTTAGGAAGAGAAAAAAATAAGAAAAATGGAGAGAAAAAAAAAAACGTCGAACACAACAAGTGGTCCCGTGTTGAATACAGAATTTGGAATGAATTATGAAATAACTTTGGTGTTTTTATTCTCTCACTCTAATCTCCAAACACTCTTGGCAAAACAAGGAATCGAAATAAATTGTAAAACAATGGTTTTCGAAAACATTGGAAATCAAGGTAAATTATGACCATATAAATTATTAAACAGGGCCCCCTCCATTTTCGATGGCACGAAGGATAAGGATTTTGGATGAGAAAAGCAAGAGAAAAAACCAGAGATGAAACAAGAAGTGATTGTTGTGTAATGCCCTCGATTTGCGATAGAATTGGTTATCAGTCGGCACTGAGTGGGAGAGGAAAATAGAAAAAAGATGTTGGCTTACAATGGATTAGGCGCTACACGTTCTGATAGCACTTGGAAAAATACTCTTAAAAAAATCCACGTTTATAGCTGGTCCTTAAAAAATATTTAAAAAAAATCTACGTTTATAGCTGGTCCTTAAAAAATATTTTAAACAAGTTAAAAAGTATTAGTCGGTATTGCCGCCAGAGATATACCCTCAGCCTATGTTCGATTATCTAAATATATTTTGACTAGTGTTAAGGTTATTCAAACGTATGACACTCTATGGAGCAGATCCCGAAGGAATGGGCCAATATTGCCCTTTTCCTATCGGACCCAAAATATGATATAAATATTTCGACCGATGTGCCAAGTCTAAATGGAATCGGATGTTAATTTGGCGATTTATGAGCTTAATGGGTACTCAAAATTTCAATATTTTGTGGGGGAGGTACTTGATGGAGTGGACCGATATTGTCCATTTTCACACCTGTCCTAGCACTGACGCAAATATTAGGATTTGCAAAGTCGGAGCAAATTCGGATTAGCCTTTCTCTTTCTGTGCAAAGAATATATTTTTTGAACATTTCGACCTTTTGTGGGGGAGGTACCAGAAGGAGTAGACCGATATTGTTCATCTTAACACCAGACCTTGGGTTAATATAAATATTGGGATGTGTGAAATTTGAAAACAATCGGACTCTTACATCACACTTTATGAGAGTTGTAATTATTTAAAATTTTGACCCTTTGTGGGGGAGGTACCAGAAGGAGTGAGCCGATTTTGTCCATTTTCACACCAGACATAGCACTGACGCAAATATTAGGATTTGCAAAGTTGGAGCAAAATCGGATTATCCTTTCTCTTCCTGTGCAAAAAATATATTTTTTGAAAATTTTTTGTGGGGGAGGTACCAGAAGGAGTGGACCGATATTGCCCATCTCCGAACTCGATCTAAGTTTGACAAAAATATTACGTTGTAGCCAATTTGGACCAAATCGGATACTCAATTCGAGAGTTATCGTGCGCACCAGCCAGACAGACAGACAGACAGACAGACGGACGGACGGACATCGCTAGATCGACTCCAAATGTTCTGAAACGGATTTGGTTCAAAAAGACCTAGGGTCTAAAACCGTTATTTCGACTAGGCACGTTTTGGCCGTATCAAATGATATATACCCTCTGTAGCCATATGGCTGAGGGTATAAAAATCCACGTTTATAGATGGTCCACGTTTATTGTTGTTTCTAAAAAAATATTTTTTAAGAAATCGACGTTTATAGCTGGTCAACGTTTATTGTTGGTTCTAAATGATCCTTGAAAAAATATTTAAAAAAATCCACGTTTATGGCTGATCCTTGAAAAAATATTATTTAAAAAATCCACGTTGTTCTATAAAAAAATTATTCTTTAAAAAATCCACGTACGTCAAGTGGCGAAGGTGGTCCTTGAAAAAATATTCTTTAAAAAATCCACGTTGTTCTATAAAAAAATTATTCTTTAAAAAATCCACGTACGTCAAGTGGCGAAGGTGGTCCTTGAAAAAATATTCTTTAAAAAATCCACGTTTATTTGGTCCTTGAAAAAATATTCTTTAAAAAATCCACGTTTATTTGGTCCTTGAAAAAATATTCTTTAAAAAATCCACGTTTATTTGTTCCTTGAAAAAATATTCTTTAAAAAATCCACGTTTATTTGGTCCTTGAAAAAATATTCTTTAAAAAATCCACGTTTATTTGTTCCTTGAAAAAATATTCTTTAAAAAATCCACTTTTATTGGTCTTTTGGTCCTTGAAAAAATATTCTTTAAAAAATCCACGGTTATTGTTGGAAAGGTCCTTGAAAAAATATTCTTTAAAAAATCCACGTTTATTTGTTCCTTGAAAAAATATTCTTTAAAAAATCCACTTTTATTGGTCTTTTGGTCCTTGAAAAAATATTCTTTAAAAAATCCACGTTTATTGTTGGAAAGGTCCTTAAAAAATATTCTTTAAAAAATCCACGTTTGTGTTAATCCTTGAAAAAATATTCTTTAAAAAATCCACGTTTGTGTTAATCCTTGAAAAAATATTCTTTAAAAAATCCACGTTTATTGTTGGAAAGGTCCTTAAAAAATATTCTTTAAAAAATCCACGTTTATTGTTGGAAAGGTCCTTAAAAAATATTCTTTAAAAAATCCACGTTTGTGTTAATCCTTGAAAAATATTCTTTAAAAAATCCACGTTTATTGTTGGAAAGGTCCTTAAAAAATATTCTTTAAAAAATCCACGTTTGTGTTAATCCTTGAAAAAATATTCTTTAAAAAATCCACGTTTATTGTTGGAAAGGTCCTTAAAAAATATTCTTTAAAAAATCCACGTTTATTGTTGGAAAGGTCCTTAAAAAATATTCTTTAAAAAATCCACGTTTATTGTTGGAAAGGTCCTTAAAAATATTCTTTAAAAAATCCACGTTTGTGTTAATCCTTGAAAAATATTCTTTAAAAAATCCACGTTTATTGTTGGAAAGGTCCTTGAAAAAATATTCTTTAAAAAATCCACGTTTTTGTTGGAAAGGTCCTTGAAAAAATATTCTTTAAAAAATCCACGTTTATTGTTGGAAAGGTCCTTGAAAAAATATTCTTTAAAAAATCCACGTTTGTTGTTGGAAAGTTCCTTGAAAAAATATTCTTTAAAAAATCCACGTTTATTGTTGGAAAGGTCCTTGAAAAAATATTCTTTAAAAAATCCACGTTTATTGTTGGAAAGGTCCTTGAAAAAATATTCTTTAAAAATCCACGTTTATTGTTGGAAAGGTCCTTGAAAAAATATTCTTTAAAAAATCCACGTTATTGTTGGAAAGGTCCTTTAAAAAAATATTCTTTAAAAAATCCACGTTTATTGTTGGAAAGGTCCTTTAAAAAAATATTCTTTAAAAAATCCACGTTTATTGTTGGAAAGGTCCTTGAAAAAATATTCTTTAAAAAATCCACGTTTATTGTTGGAAAGGTCCTTGAAAAAATATTCTTTAAAAAATCCACGTTTATTGTTGGAAAGGTCCTTGAAAAAATATTCTTTAAAAAATCCACGTTTATTGTTGGAAAGGTCCTTGAAAAAATATTCTTTAAAAAATCCACGTTTATTGTTGGAAAGGTCCTTGAAAAAATATTCTTTAAAAAATCCACGTTTATTGTTGGAAAGGTCCTTTAAAAAAATATTCTTTAAAAAATCCACGTTTATTGTTGGAAAGGTCCTTTAAAAAAATATTCTTTAAAAAATCCACGTTTATTGTTGGAAAGGTCCTTGAAAAAATATTCTTTAAAAAATCCACGTTTATTGTTGGAAAGGTCCTTGAAAAAATATTCTTTAAAAAATCCACGTTTATTGTTGGAAAGGTCCTTGAAAAAATATTCTTTAAAAAATCCACGTTTATTGTTGGAAAGGTCCTTGAAAAAATATTCTTTAAAAAATCCAAGTTTATTGTTGGAAAGGTCCTTGAAAAAATATTCTTTAAAAAATTCACGTTTATTGTTGGAAAGGTCCTTGAAAAAATATTCTTTAAAAAATCCACGTTTATTGTTGGAAAGGTCCTTTAAAAAATATTCTTTAAAAAATCCACGTTTATTGTTGGAAAGGTCCTTTAAAAAAATATTCTTTAAAAAATCCACGTTTATTGTTGGAAAGGTCCTTGGAAAAATATTCTTTAAAAAATCCACGTTTATTGTTGGAAAGGTCCTTGAAAAAATATTCTTTAAAAAATCCACGTTTATTGTTCTGAAGGTCCTTGAAAAAATATTCTTTAAAAAATCCACGTTTATTGTTGGAAAGGTCCTTGAAAAAATATTCTTTAAAAAATCCACGTTTATTGTTGGAAAGGTCCTTGAAAAAATATTCTTTAAAAAATCCAAGTTTATTGTTGGAAAGGTCCTTGAAAAAATATTCTTTAAAAAATCCACGTTTATTGTTGGAAAGGTCCTTGAAAAAATATTCTTTAAAAAATCCAAGTTTATTGTTGGAAAGGTCCTTGAAAAAATATTCTTTAAAAAATCCACGTTTATTTGGTCCTTGAAAAAATATTCTTTAAAAAATCCACGTTTATTTGGTCCTTGAAAAAATATTCTTTAAAAAATCCACGTTTATTTGGTCCTTGAAAAAATATTCTTTAAAAAATCCACGTTTATTTGGTCCTTGAAAAAATATTCTTTAAAAAATCCACGTTTATTTGGTCCTTGAAAAAATATTCTTTAAAAAATCCACGTTTATTTGGTCCTTGAAAAAATATTCTTTAAAAAATCCACGTTTATTTGGTCCTTGAAAAGGTATTCTTTAAAAAATCCACGGTTATTTGGTCCTTGAAAAAATATTCTTCAAAAAGTCCACGTTAATTGAGTTCTTGGGAAAATATTTTAGACTAACCCACGTTTGTAGGTGAAAATATAATTTTTAAAGTTTTGTCTTAAACAATTGTTCAATAGTGTTCCTCAATAAAGGATTGTTGTAGGGTACTAGAGAGGTGTGAAAAAAAATTGAATACTTTTTTCCTCCACATTGTCCTGTCTTGCTGCTGCTGTTGGATGTTTGAAAAATTTATTATCTTCCATTGTTTTATTGTTGCCATCAAGTGGCGGAGGTGGTTTTCTCTAACGCCAAGGATAAGAATCAAGAGTAAAAAGGAGAATACACAACCACAGATAGATGGCAATGATTATGGTGATTCTTCTTCTCCCCAAGAATCAATGGATCTCCATTAGTCACGATGAAAACACTCTTTGGTGATTTGGTGGTAATGGTGTTGTAGTTGCTGTTGTTTATCAATAATTTATAATCCTTGATAGATTTATGAAACCATGTCATGCAGCACAAAAGGATCAAAAGGATTTATGTAGATGTAAGTCGGAGATGCTATGCAAAGCTTTATTATCCTCTTAGAAATAAATATGTGCCAAATGATTAAAGAGATTTATTTTCCGCATAACGAGTTAAGCTGTTGTGGATGTGTGGGTGTCTGTGTGTGAAGTTTTGTAACGAAAAATCCTTTTTAATTCAAATTCCTTTCAAAAAATTGAAGCTAAATTTGAGCTCTTTGGAGTTTCTAAAAAAGTGTCTTAAATTTATCCTTTCAAGAGGGTTGGGAGGGGTTTTGGAGTAAATCATCTTTGCGTCTCATTTACATCCTCTTTTTTCTTCCTGGCTAATAAAATTAATTAGTCCGTCTTTTATATGTGTTCTACTTGAAGTTGCAACCGCAGTGGTCTTCTTCATGAAGGAAACTTGGTACAGTGGGACGAAAGAGCGAAATATATAGGAAAAGGATATTTTAATAATTTACAAATCTTTAAAACATTTTATAAAAATCCACAGCTACGAATGGCAGTTTACAAGGATAACGTACATTTTTTAAATTATTTTTTAGAAAAAGTTATTTTAGTGGATTTTTTAAAATATTTTCTTGTTGAGTGATTTCGGAACACTATGCCAGGCAATGAAGAGAAAATTTGCAGTTTGCCTTTTACCGTCCACATCTTAATTCCTTTAGTTGGAGTAAATGTCTTGTGAATATAAAATTAGTTATCTGTGAAGTTTCCATGAGATACTCAGAGAGACAGAAAAGGTGGGGAGGAGGTGGAATGGAACAAAATTAGTTGCTGTAGGGAAACCCGTACTCAATGGGAACTACCTTTCTTGGAAGGTGGATATTTAGGACATAATTTTTAAAATATTTTTTCAAGGACTCCCAATAAATGTGAATTTTTTAAAAAATATTTTTCAAGGACTCCCAATAAACGTGGATTTTTTAAAAATTATTTTTAAGGACCCCTAATAAACGTGGATTTTTTAAAAATTATTTTTCAAGGACCCCTAATAAACGTGGATTTTTAAAAAAATATTTTTCAAGGACCCCTAATAAACGTGGATTTTTAAAAAAATATTTTTAAGAACCCCTAAAAAACGTGGATTTTTTAAAAATATTTCTTATGGACTCCCAATAAACGTGGATTTTTTAAAAATATTTTTTAAGGACAACAAAAAACTTGGATTTTTAAATATATTTTTTAAGGACTCCCAATAAACGTGGATTTTTTAAAAATATTTTTTAAGGACTTCCAATAAACGTGGATTTTTTAAAAATATTTTTAAGGACTTCCAATAAACGTGGATTTTTTAAAAATATTTTTTAAGGACTTCCAATAACGTGGATTTTTTAAAAATATTTTTTAAGGACTTCCAATAAACGTGGATTTTTTAAAAATATTTTTTAAGGACTTCCAATAAACGTGGATTTTTTAAAAATATTTTTTAAGGACTTCCAATAAACGTGGATTTTTTAAAAATATTTTTCAAAGGACTTCCAATAAACGTGGATTTTTTAAAACATATTTTTCAAAGGACTACCAATAAACGTGGATTTTTTAAAATATTTTTCAAAGGACTTCCAATAAACGTGGATTTTTTGAAAATAATTTTTCAGAGATCACCAGCAAACGTGAATTTTTTAAAAATATTTTTCAAGGACAATTTGAAATCCATAATATTTCATCCTTAAAGAGAAGTTGTTATATTCAAGTTTCATAACCCATGATAACCCCTAAGCACCATATCGTTTTTGTGTAGGGCAACCATTTAAAAAGAAAACCGGGAAACAAGGCGAGTAAAATATTTATGAAGGATCATAACACGGAGGTCACACCATGATTAACAATTAGAAAAGAAACAGGTGTTAATTACAACAATGGAACAAGATGGAGGAAGCAAGTGAAACAAATTTCAAAGAATTAAGTTTTAATAAGTCGAGGAAGAGTGAAGTGCCATGGAAAAGTTCGAAAGGATGTTAAAGATACACTCAGAGAAAATAGGTCGTGGATTTTTTTAAAGAATTTTTTACAACCTTCCCAACAGGTGTGGATTTTTTATTGATTTTTTTACAGCCTTGAATGTATTTCTTTAGACATGGATTTTAGACCTCCTTTTTTACAGCCTTCCCAAGGATTTTAGGCATGGACCCTAGGCCTTCAGGTGTTGAGTTTTTAAAGAATTGCTTACAGCCTTCCCAAGGAGTTCAGGCATGGACCCTAGGCCTTCAGGTGTGAATTTTTGAAGAATTTTTTACAGTCTTCCCAAGGAGCTCAGACACAGACCCTAGACCTCCAGGCGTGGATTTTTTAAAAACATTTTTACAGCCTTCCCGAGCCCTTCAGGCATGGACCTTAGGCCTTCAGGCGTGGATTTTTTAAAGCATTTTTTACAGTCTTCCCAAGGAGTTCAGGCATAGACCCTAGGCCTTCAGGCGTGGATTTTTTAAAGAATTTTTGAAAAGCCTTCAATTTTTACATCCTTTCCAACGCCTTCAGGCATGGAGCCTAGGCTTCAGGCGTGGATTTTTTAAAGAATTTTTTAAAAGCCTTCAATTTTTACAACCTTTCCAACGCCTTCAGGCATGGACCCTAGGCTTCAGGCGTGGATTTTGTAGAGAATTTTTACAGCCTTCCCAAGGCATTCGGGCATGGACCAAAGGCCACCAGGCATGGATTTTTAAAAGAATTTTTTAAAAGCGTTCAATTTTTACAACCTTTCCAACGCCTTCAGGCATGGACCCTAGGCTTCAGGCGTGGATTTTGTAGAGAATTTTTACAGCCTTCCAAAGGCCACCAGGCATGGATTTTTTAAAAACATTTTTACAGCCTTCCCGAGCCCTTCAGGCATAGACCAAAGGCCACCAGGCGTGGATTTTTTAAAAACATTTGTACAGCCTTCCCGAGCCCTTCAGGCATAGACCAAAGGCCACCAGGCATGGATTTTTTAAAAACATTTTTACAGCCTTCCCGAGCTTTTCAGGCATAGACCAAAGGCCACCAGGCGTGGATTTTTTAAAAACATTTTTACAGCCTTCCCGAGCCCTTCAGGCATGGACCTTAGGCCTCCAGGCGTGGATTTTTTAAAACATTTTTACAGCCTTCCCGAGCCCTTCAGGCATGGACCTTAGGCCTCCAGGCGTGGATTTTTTAAAAACATTTTTACAGCCTTCCCGAGCCCTACAGGCATGGACCTTAGGCCTCCAGGCGTGGATTTTTTAAAAACATTTTTACAGCCTTCCCGAGCCCTTCAGGCATGGACCTTAGGCCTCCAGGCGTGGATTTTTTAAAAACATTTTTACAGCCTTCCCGAGCCCTTCAGGCATGGACCTTAGGCCTCCAGGCGTGGATTTTTTAAAAACATTTTACAGCCTTCCCGAGCCCTTCAGGCATGGACCTTAGGCCTCCAGGCGTGGATTTTTTAAAAACATTTTTTACAGCCTTCCCGAGCCCTTCAGGCATGGACCTTAGGCCTCCAGGCGTGGATTTTTAAAAACATTTTTACAGCCTTCCCGAGCCCTTCAGGCATGGACCTTAGGCCTCCAGGCGTGGATTTTTTAAAAACATTTTTACAGCCTTCCCGAGCCCTTCAGGCATGGACCTTAGGCCTCCAGGCGTGGATTTTTTAAAAACATTTTTACAGCCTTCCCGAGCCCTTCAGGCATGGACCTTAGGCCTCCAGGCGTGGATTTTTTAAAAACATTTTTACAGCCTTCCCGAGCCCTTCAGGCATGGACCTTAGGCCTCCAGGCGTGGATTTTTTAAAAACATTTTTACAGCCTTCCCGAGCCCTTCAGGCATGGACCTTAGGCCTCCAGGCGTGGATTTTTTAAAAACATTTTACAGCCTTCCCGAGCCCTTCAGGCATGGACCTTAGGCCTCCAGGCGTGGATTTTTTAAAAACATTTTTACAGCCTTCCCGAGCCCTTCAGGCATGGACCTTAGGCCTCCAGGCGTGGATTTTTTAAAAACATTTTTACAGCCTTCCCGTGCCCTTCAGGCATGGACCTTAGGCCTCCAGGCGTGGATTTTTTAAAAAACATTTTTACAGCCTTCCCGAGCCCTTCAGGCATGGACCTTAGGCCTCCAGGCGTGGATTTTTTAAAAACATTTTTTACAGCCTTCCCGAGCCCTTCAGGCATAGACCAAAGGCCACCAGGCGTGGATTTTTTAAAAACATTTGTACAGCCTTCCCGAGCCCTTCAGGCATAGACCAAAGGCCACCAGGCATGGATTTTTTTAAAAACATTTTTACAGCCTTCCCGAGCTTTTCAGGCATAGACCAAAGGCCACCAGGCGTGGATTTTTTTAAAAACATTTTTACAGCCTTCCCGAGCCCTTCAGGCATGGACCTTAGGCCTCCAGGCGTGGATTTTTTAAAAACATTTTTACAGCCTTCCCGAGCCCTTCAGGCATGGACCTTAGGCCTCCAGGCGTGGATTTTTTAAAAACATTTTACAGCCTTCCCGAGCCCTACAGGCATGGACCTTAGGCCTCCAGGCGTGGATTTTTTAAAAACATTTTTACAGCCTTCCCGAGCCCTTCAGGCATGGACCTTAGGCCTCCAGGCGTGGATTTTTTAAAAACATTTTTACAGCCTTCCCGAGCCCTTCAGGCATGGACCTTAGGCCTCCAGGCGTGGATTTTTAAAAACATTTTTACAGCCTTCCCGAGCCCTTCAGGCATGGACCTTAGGCCTCCAGGCGTGGATTTTTTAAAAACATTTTTACAGCCTTCCCGAGCCCTTCAGGCATGGACCTTAGGCCTCCAGGCGTGGATTTTTTAAAAACATTTTTACAGCCTTCCCGAGCCCTTCAGGCATGGACCTTAGGCCTCCAGGCGTGGATTTTTTAAAAACATTTTTACAGCCTTCCCGAGCCCTTCAGGCATGGACCTTAGGCCTCCAGGCGTGGATTTTTTAAAAACATTTTTACAGCCTTCCCGAGCCCTTCAGACATGGACCTTAGGCCTCCAGGCGTGGATTTTTTAAAAACATTTTTACAGCCTTCCCGAGCCCTTCAGGCATGGACCTTAGGCCTCCAGGCGTGGATTTTTTAAAAACATTTTACAGCCTTCCCGAGCCCTTCAGGCATGGACCTTAGGCCTCCAGGCGTGGATTTTTTAAAAACATTTTTACAGCCTTCCCGAGCCCTTCAGGCATGGACCTTAGGCCTCCAGGCGTGGATTTTTAAAAAACATTTTTACAGCCTTCCCGTGCCCTTCAGGCATGGACCTTAGGCCTCCAGGCGTGGATTTTTTAAAAACATTTTACAGCCTTCCCGAGCCCTTCAGGCATGGACCTTAGGCCTCCAGGCGTGGATTTTTTAAAAACATTTTTACAGCCTTCCCGAGCCCTTCAGGCATGGACCTTAGGCCTCCAGGCGTGGATTTTTTAAAAACATTTTTACAGCCTCCCCGAGCCCTTCAGGCATGGACCTCCGGCCTCTAGGCGTGGATTTTTTAAAAACATTTTTACAGCCTTCCCGAGCCCTTCAGGCATGGACCTTAGGCCTCCAGGCGTGGATTTTTTAAAAACATTTTTGCAGCCTTCCCGAGCCCTTCAGGCATGGACCTTAGGCTTCAGGCGTGGATTTTGTAGAGAATTTTTACAGCCTTCCCGAGCCCTTCAGGCATGGACCTTAGGCCTCCAGGCGTGGATTTTTTAAAAACATTTTTACAGCCTTTCCGCCTCCAGGCGTGGATTTTTTAAAAACATTTTTACAGCCTTCCCGAGCCCTTCAGGCATGGACCTTAGGCCTCCAGGCGTGGATTTTTTAAAAACATTTTTACAGCCTTCCCGTGCCCTTCAGGCATGGACCTTAGGCCTCCAGGCGTGGATTTTTTAAAAACATTTTTACAGCCTTCCCGAGCCCTTCAGGCATGGACCTTAGGCCTCCAGGCGTGGATTTTTTAAAAACATTTTTACAGCCTTCCCGAGCCCTTCAGGCATGGACCTTAGGCCTCCAGGCGTGGATTTTTTAAAAACATTTTTACAGCCTTTCCGAGCCCTTCAGGCATGGACCTTAGGCCTCCAGGCGTGGATTTTAAAAAAAAAACATTTTTACAGCCTTCCGAGCCCTTCAGGCATGGACCTTAGGCCTCCAGGCGTGGATTTTTTAAAAACATTTTTACAGCCTTTCCGCGCCCTTCAGGCATGGACCTTAGGCCTCCAGGCGTGGATTTTTTAAAAACATTTTTACAGCCTTCCCGAGCCTTCAGGCCATGGACCTTAGGCCTCCAGGCGTGGATTTTTTAAAAACATTTTTACAGCCTTCCCGAGCCCTTCAGGCATGGACCTTAGGCCTCCAGGCGTGGATTTTTAAAAACATTTTTACAGCCTTCCCGAGCCCTTCAGGCATGGACCTTAGGCCTCCAGGAGTGGATTTTTTAAAACATTTTTACAGCCTTCCCGAGCCCTTCAGGCATGGACCTTAGGCCTCCAGGCGTGGATTTTTTAAAACATTTTTACAGCCTTCCCGTGCCCTTCAGGCATGGACCTTAGGCCCTCCAGGCGTGGATTTTTTAAAACATTTTTACAGCCTTCCCGAGCCCTTCAGGCATGGACCTTAGGCCTCCAGGCGTGGATTTTTTAAAAACATTTTTACAGCCTTCCCGAGCCCTTCAGGCATGGACCTTAGGCCTCCAGGCGTGGATTTTTTAAAACATTTTTACAGCCTTCCCGAGCCCTTCAGGCATGGACCTTAGGCCTCCAGGCGTGGATTTTTTAAAAACATTTTTACAGCCTTCCCGAGCCCTTCAGGCATGGACCTTAGGCCTCCAGGCGTGGATTTTTTAAAAACATTTTTACAGCCTTTCCGCGCCCTTCAGGCATGGACCTTAGGCCTCCAGGCGTGGATTTTTTAAAACATTTTTACAGCCTTCCCGAGCCCTTCAGGCATGGACCTTAGGCCTCCAGGCGTGGATTTTTAAAAACATTTTTACAGCCTTTCCGAGCCCTTCAGGCATGGACCATAGGCCTCCAGGCGTGGATTTTTAAAAAAAACATTTTTACAGCCTTTCCGAGCCCTTCAGGCATGGACCATAGGCCTCCAGGCGTGGATTTTTTAAAAAAAACATTTTTACAGCCTTCCCGAGCCCTTCAGGCATGGACCTTAGGCCTCCAGGCGTGGATTTTTTAAAAACATTTTTACAGCCTTCCCGAGCCCTTCAGGCATGGACCTTCGGCCTCTAGGCGTGGATTTAAAAAAAAAATTACAGCCTTCCCGAGCCCTTCAGGCATGGACCAAAGGCCTCCAGGCGTGGATTTTTTAATAACATTTTTACAGCCTTCACGAACCCTTCATGGCATGGACCTTAGGCCTCCAGGCGTGGATTTAAAAAAAATTACAGCCTTCCCGAGCCCTTCAGGCATGAATCCTAAGGCTTTCAGATGGGGATTTTTTTAGAGATTTTTTCTTCCCAAGAACTTCAGGTATAGACACTAGGCCTTCAGGCGTGGACTTTTATAGATTTTTTACAGCCTTCCCAAGGCTTTCAGACATTGATCCTATGGCCTTCAGGTATGGGTGTTCTCAGAGAATTTTTTACAGTACCTCCCAAGGCATTCAGGCATGCATCCTAAAGTTTTTTCAGCTTTTTAAGCTTGTTTAAGACCTTCAAGGGTTGATCTTTTAATGCTGTTCTTAAACCTTCAAGGGTAAGTTTTTCTAAAGAATTTTTTACAGCCTTCAGGCGCGGATATTTTGATTATTTTTTCTCTGAGTGTACAAAAATGAAAAATGCCTCGTAATTGGTGTCTCAAGAAGTCCGGACTGTAATCCATTTTTCCCATTTGTCGGAAGATGAAAAAGAAAATAAAGAATATGTTCTTTAATATTCAGTGCCGGAGTAATGCTAACACACACCCCATCTAGGAATGCACTTGATTGCAGAACATAAATAACGGTAAACTTCCGCTAAGAAATTTCAAACCTTAAACCTCTGAAAATATATATGAATGTATGTCCGGCTGGTGGCAGGCGAGGGAACATATATACGGATTGCCAAAGTCCATTGGAGTTTTGGTAATGTGCGAAAAAATATTTGAAATAGTTTTGCAAAGTACGAGGGGGATGGGGAGGGCAGTGTGGAAAGGATGGAAAAAATTGTTAAAAATTCTTTAAAAAATCCACGTTTAGGGGCCTTAGGGTAGCTGTAAAAAGTTCTTTAAAAAATCCACGTTTAAGGGCCTTTGGGTAGCTGTAAAAATTTCTTTTAAAAATCTACGTTTAAGGGCCTTTGGGTAGCTGTAAAAATTTCTTTAAAAAATCCACGTTTAAGGGCCTTTGGGTAGCTGTAAAAATTTCCTTAAAAAATCCACGTTTAAGGCCCTTGGGGTAGCTGTAAAAATTTCTTTAAAAAATCCACGTTTAAGGGCCTTAGGGTAGCTGTAAAATTTCTTTAAAAAATCCACGTTTAAGGGCCTTAGGGTAGCTGTAAAAATTTCTTTAAAAAATCCACGTTTAAGGGCCTTTGGGTAGCTGTAAAAATTTCTTTAAAAAATCCACGTTTAAGGGCCTTTGGGTAGCTGTAAAAATTTCTTTAAAAAATCCACGTTTAAGGGCCTTTGGGTAGCTGTAAAAATTTCTTAAAAAAATCCACGTTTAAGGGCCTTTGGGTAGCTGTAAAAATTTCTTTAAAAAAATTCACGTTTAAGGGCCTTTGGGTAGCTGTAAAAATTTTATTTAAAAAATCTACGTTTAAGGACCTTAGGGCAGCTGTAAAAATTTCTTTAAAAAATCCAAGTTTAATGGCCTTTGGGTAGCTGTAAAAATTTCTTTAAAAATCAACGTTTAAGGGCCTTTGGGTAGCTGTAAAAAATTCTTAAAAAATCCACGTTTAAGGGCCTTAGGGTAGCTACAAAAACTTCGAAAAATTCCAAATCGATTCTCGTACCACCTTCTCAAATTCTCAACTTTTTGCCGGTATTAAAAAAAAACTGAAATCTTGAATAATGTTTTCTGGTGTCCGTTGCCACTAAACCACAAGTTGCATGTATGACTGGCGTAAATACACATGTACACACATGGATACGTATATTTTTTATTTATTACAATAAAAGCTGAAAGTAACATGTTTGCGAACATTGCAACAACACTTCAGCGAAATGCAACACTAACCGCAACAGACATTCGTAGTTTGAAAAGGAAGCAGCTAGACAAGCCCAGACCTATTTAAAATTGTTTCGCAAAAGAAAAAAAAAAAAAAAAAACAAATTTGCTCCAAAAAAATATAAGTTGCTTAGAAATGGAATACCAGTTGAAAAAGTTTGAAGGCAAGGCGAAATGTTGAATGACCTGTTTAAATTTTGCGTTATTCGCAAAATAGTTTCCCTGCGAAATGAGAAGGAAGTATTTAGAAAATTTTCTTCTTTTCCTAGGGAATAATTAGTTGCCATTTGAAGTAATTGCTGGCTTATCTGAGATTGAATAGGAAAGGAAAAAATGGCTGGTGAAAAAATTTGTTTAAAAAATCCACGCCTTGGGTATGGATGTTGGAATGGAAAAAATTTGTTTAAAAAATCCACGCCTTGGGTATGGATGGTGGGTGAAAAAATTTGTTTAAAAATCCACGCCTTGGGTATGGATGTTGGGATGGAAAAAATTTGTTTAAAAAATCCACGACTTGTGTTTAGGTGTTGAAATGGAAAAATTTGTTTAAAAAATCCACGCCTTGGACGTTGGAATGGAAAAAATTGTTTAAAAAATCCACGCCTTGGACGTTGGAATGGAAAAAATTGTTTAAAAAATCCACGCCTGGACGTTGGAATGGAAAAAATTGTTTAAAAAATCCACGCCTTGGACGTTGGAATGGAAAAAATTGTTTAAAAAATCCACGCCTTGGACGTTGGAATGGAAAAAATTGTTTAAAAATCCACGCCTTGGACGTTGGAATGGAAAAAATTGTTTAAAAAATCCACGCCTTGGACGTTGGAATGGAAAAAATTGTTTAAAAAATCCACGCCTTGGACGTTGGAATGGAAAAAATTGTTTAAAAATCCACGCCTGGACGTTGGAATGGAAAAATTGTTTAAAAAATCCACGCCTTGGACGTTGGAATGGAAAAAATTGTTTAAAAAATCCACGCCTTGGACGTTGGATGGAAAAATGTTTAAAAAATCCACGCCTTGGACGTGGAATGGAAAAATTGTTTAAAAATCCACGCCTTGGACGTTGGAATGGAAAAAATTGTTTAAAAAATCCACGCCTTGGACGTTGGAATGGAAAAATTGTTTAAAAAATCCACGCCTTGGACGTTGGAATGGAAAAAATTGTTTAAAAAATCCACGCCTTGGACGTTGGAATGGAAAAAATTGTTTAAAAAATCCACGCCTTGGACGTTGGAATGGAAAAAATTGTTTAAAAAATCCACGCCTTGGACGTTGGAATGGAAAAAATTGTTTAAAAAATCCACGCCTTGGACGTTGGAATGGAAAAAATTGTTTAAAAATCCACGCCTTGGACGTTGGAATGGAAAAAATTGTTTAAAAAATCCACGCCTTGGACGTTGGAATGGAAAAAATTGTTTAAAAAATCCACGCCTTGGACGTTGGAATGGAAAAAATTGTTTAAAAAATCCACGCCTGGACGTTGGAATGGAAAAAATTGTTTAAAAAATCCACGCCTTGGACGTTGGAATGGAAAAAATTGTTTAAAAAATCCACGCCTTGGACGTGGAATGGAAAAAATTGTTTAAAACAATCCACGCCTTGGACGTTGGAATGGAAAAAATTGTTTAAAAAATCCACGCCTTGGACGTTGGAATGGAAAAATTGTTTAAAAAAATCCACGCCTTGGACGTTGGAATGGAAAAAATTGTTTAAAAAATCCACGCCTTGGACGTTGGAATGGGAAAAATTGTTTAAAAAATCCACGCCTTGGACGTTGGAATGGAAAAATTGTTTAAAAAATCCACGCCTTGGCGTTGGAATGGAAAAATTGTTTAAAAATCCACGCCTTGGACCGTGGAATGGAAAAAATTGTTAAAAAATCCACGCCTTGGACGTTGGAATGGAAAAAAATTGTTTAAAAAATCCACGCCTTGGGTATGGATGTTGGAATGGAAAAAATTTGTTTAAAAAATCCACGCCTTGGACGTTGGAATGGAAAAAATTGTTTAAAAAATCCACGTCTTGGGTATGGATGTTGGAATGGAAAAAATTTGTTTAAAAAATCCACGTCTTGGGTATGGATGTTGGAATGGAAAAAATTTGTTTAAAAAATCCACGCCTTGGGTATGGATGTTGGAATGGAAAAAATTTGTTTAAAAAATCCACGCCTTGGGTATGGATGTTGGAATGGAAAAAATTTGTTTAAAAAATCCACGCCTTGGGTATGGATGTTGGAATGGAAAAAATTTGTTTAAAAAATCCACGTCTTGGGTATGGATGTTGGAATGGAAAAAATTTGTTTAAAAAATCCACGCCTTGGGTATGGATGTTGGAATGGAAAAAATTTGTTTAAAAAATCCACGCCTTGGGTATGGATGTTGGAATGGAAAAAATTTGTTTAAAAAATCCACGCCTTGGGTATGGATGTTGGAATGGAAAAAATTTGTTTAAAAAATCCACGCCTTGGGTATGGATGTTGGAATGGAAAAAATTTGTTTAAAAAATCCACGCCTTGGGTATGGATGTTGGAATGGAAAAAATTTGTTTAAAAAATCCACGCCTTGGGTATGGATGGTGGGTGAAAAAATCGAAGCCTTTTCATTTAACATTTTCATTCTTCGTGATAAGTGGTGTTTAAAATCCTTTTTAAAATATTTATTAAAAATTATATTTTCACGCTAATTAAAATTGATATTTTATGCATCAGAAATTAAACACAAAAAGGGGGAGAGGGTTGGGTTCGACAAAAGTTATTACTAAAGCAGTTGTAACAAAGCAATTACAGCAATAACTACTACAACACAACTCGTTTGCAAAATTTATTTATATGGAAAATTGTAAATTAACTTTGGCGTAAATCTGATTTACTCAGAGAGTCAAAAACCACACACTGACACAATAGCGAAAACCTCGGAAACCGCAGAGCAAGGATGGTGGGTAATAGGATTGTAGAACGAAAAGTGTTAGATGTTCATATGTGAGAGTGGGTGTGGTTGAATGAGTGGTTGTGTTATTTATCTAACACCATAAGTACTATCACCAACTAGCAGCGAATTTTACACACACACACACACACACACACACACATTTTTCCTCCAACATGTCACACATCCAGAATCCTTCTGTCCCTCTTTCATGGAAAACATACGCCACCATTTTTCACCCACGGTGTCATTTTTGTGTAGGATTCTGATATCCGTCTAGTCCTCAGGGCATCGTTGATGGTACATTTTTACAACGAAATCGTTGTTCGTTGTTTGGCATCATCTTGTCCTGGCTTTGGCGGCTGCCTCTGTTGTTTGGTCCTGAAGGTGTCACATAAAATATTTATAAATTGGCTGATGTTCATAATTAGAATGTCATTAAATTTACGCGGTTTTTAGCAAACACCAGGACAACAATGATGACACTCAAGGATATGCAGTAATGATTGGTCTCATAATTTAGAAGGATATTAGGGTGGAGAAAAAAAATATTTTTTGAAGGATTTTTTAAACAATTTTTTTCACCCACCATCCATACCCAAGGCGTGGATTTTTTAAATAATTTTTTTCACCCACCATCTATACCCACAGCGTGGATTTTTTAAATAATTTTTTTCACCCACCATCTAAACCATAGGCGTGGATTTTTTAAACATTTATTTTTCACCCACCATCCAAATCATAGGCGTGGATTTTTTAAACATTTATTTTTCACCCACCATCCAAACCATAGGCGTGGATTTTTTAAACATTTATTTTTCACCCACCATCCAAACCATAGGCGTGGATTTTTTAAACATTTATTTTTCACCCACCATCCAAACCATACGCGTGGATTTTTTAAACATTTATTTTTCACCCAACATCCATACCCAAGGCGTGGATTTTTTAAATAATTTTTTTCACCCACCATCCATACCTAAGGCGTGGATTTTTAAATCATTTTTTTTCACCCACCATCCAAACCATAGGAGTGGATTTTTTAAACAATTTTTTTCACCCACCATCCAAACCATAGGAGTGGATTTTTTAAACAATTTTTTTCACCCACCATCCAAACCATAGGAGTGGATTTTTTAAACAATTTTTTACCAAAAAAAAACCTCCCATCCATTTTCTTTACTCCAACCCAATACATTTCCTGTTTACAACTACAAAAAATGTTTGTAACAACATTTGTATCCGTGTAGGTGTGATATCCATATTTTTGTGTGCCTTGTCCATTCGCGTATTTTGGCCGTCATAACCACAATGCCACCTTGCCGCTTGGACACACATGAAGATTGTGAATGGTAATAGGATAATCTAGAAATTAGTAAAAACTTTTTTAGGGGAGGGATTTTACAATTTTACGCTGGACAACCGCAAAAGTAATTAGAGGCAAATTGTCATTTCATGTTTGTGTTGACCGGGTGGATGTAAGTTTTCAAGGATGATTTTAAACAACCCCCAGGTGGAAATGAAATAGAAGATTTGTGTTATGTCCGCGGATAATAAATAATCATCCAGGAGATAAGGGGTGAAATATATATACAAAAAATCCGTAAAAAAACATGAAGGTCCTGCCACAGATCTTGCTACTTTTAGAATGTAAAAATAATATTTTTAGGGGTTACCAACAGTCGTGGATTTTTTAAAAAATATTTTTAGGGACTACCAATAGTCGTGGATTTTTTAAAAACATACTTTTAGGAATTACCAATAATCGTGGATTTTTTTAAAAATTTCTTTAGGAACCCCTTATATTTGTAGATTTTTTAAAAAATATTTATTAGGGACTACCAGTAGTCGTAGATTTTTAAAAAGTATTTTTAAAGACTACCAATAGTCGTGAATTTTTCTGAAAAAATATTTTTAGAGGCTACTAATAGTCGTAGATTTTTTAAAAAATATTTTTAGTGGTTTCCAATAGTAGTGGATATTTAAAAAAAAACTATTTATTAGGGATTACCAAAAGTCGTGGATTTTTTAAAAAAATATTTTTAGATACCTCTTATAGTCGTGGATTTTTTAAAAAATATTTTTAGGTAACTCTAAGAGTCGTGGATTTTTTAACAAATATTTTTAGGTACATTTAAAAGTCGTAGATTTAAAAAAATATTCTTAAGTACCTCTAATAGTCGTGGATTTTTTATAAAATATTTTTAGGTATCTCTAATAGTCGTGGATTTTTTTAAAAAATATTTGTAGGTAACTCTAATAGTCGTGGAGTTTTTAAAAAATACTTTTAGGTTCCTCTAATGGTCGTGGACTTTTTAAAAAATATGTTTAGGTACCTCTAATAGTCGTGGATTTTTTAAAAAATATTTTTAGGGCCTACCAATAGTCGTGGATTTTTTAAAAAATATTTTTAGGGCGTACCAATAGTCGTGGATTTTTTAAAAAATATTTTTAGGGCCTACCAATAGTCGTGGATTTTTTAAAAAATATTTTTAGGGCCTACCAATAGTCGTGGATTTTTTAAAAAATATTTTTAGGACCTACCAATAGTCGTGGATTTTTTAAAAAATATTTTTAGGGCCTACCAATAGTCGTGGATTTTTTAAAAAATATTTTTAGGGCCTACCAATAGTCGTGGATTTTTTAAAAAATATTTTTAGGGCCTACCAATAGTCGTGGATTTTTTAAAAAAATATTTTTAAGGCCTACCAATAGTCGTGGATTTTTTAAAAAAATATTTTTAAGGCCTACCAATAGTCGTGGATTTAAAAAAAAAATATTTTTAAGGCCTACCGTGGATTTTTTTAAAAACTATTTTTAGGGACTACCAAGAGTCGTGGATTTTTTAAAAAATATTTTTAGGGACTACCAATAGTCGTGGATTTTAAAAAAAAAATATTTTTAAGGACTACCAAGAGTCGTGGATTTTTAAAAAAAATATTTTTAAGGACTACCAATAGTCGTGGATTTTGAAAAAAATATTTTTAGGGACTACCAATAGTCGTGGATTTTGAAAAAAATATTTTTAAGGACTACCAAGAGTCGTGGATTTTTTAAAAAATATTTTTAGAGACTACCAATAGGCGTGGATTTTTAAAAAAATATTTTTAGAGACTACCAATAGGCGTGGATTTTTAAAAAAATATTTTTAGAGACTACCAATAGGCGTGGATTTTTTAAAAAATTATTTTTAAGGCCTACCAGTAGTCGTGGATTTTTTAAAAAAATATTTTTAAGGCCTACCAGTAGTCGTGAATTTTTTTAAAAAAATATTTTTAAGACCTACCAGTAGTCGTGGATTTTTTAAAAAATTATTTTTAAGGCCTACCAGTAGTCGTGGATTTTTTAAAAAATTATTTTTAAGACCTACCAGTAGTCGTGGATTTTTTAAAAAATTATTTTTAAGGCCTACCAGTAGTCGTGGATTTTTTAAAAAATTATTTTTAAGGCCTACCAGTAGTCGTGGATTTTTTAAAAAATATTTTTAAGTAACTCTAATAGTTGTGGATTTTTTAAAAAATATTTTTAAGTAACTCTAATAGATGTGGATTTTTTAAAAAATATTTTTAAGTAGTCGTGGATTTTTTAAAAAATATTTTTAAGTAACTCTAATAGTCTTGGATTTTTTAAAAAATATTTTTAGGAACTACCAATAGTCGTGGATTTTTTAAAAAATATTTTTAGGAACTACCAATAGTCGTGGATTTTTTAAAAAATATTTTTAGGAACTACCAATAGTCGTAGATTTTTTAAAAAATATTTTTAGGAACTACCAATAGTCGTGGATTTTTTAAAAAATATTTTTAGGAACTACCAATAGTCGTGGATTTTTTAAAAAATATTTTTAGGAACTACCAATAGTCGTGGATTTTTTAAAAAATATTTTTAGGAACTACCAATAGTCGTGGATTTTTTAAAAAATATTTTTAGGGGTTACCAGTAGTCGTGGATTTTTTAAAAAATATTTTTAGGGGTTACCAATAGTCGTGGATTTTTTAAAAAAAATTTTTAGGGGTTACCAATAGTCGTGGATTTTTTAAAAAAATATTTTTAAGGCCTACCAATAGTCGTGGATTTAAAAAAAAAATATATTTTGAAGGCCTACCGTGGATTTTTTTAAAAACTATTTTTAGGGACTACCAAGAGTCGTGGATTTTTTAAAAAATATTTTTAGGGACTACCAATAGTCGTGGATTTAAAAAAAAAAATATTTTTAAGGACTACCAAGAGTCGTGGATTTTTTAAAAAAAATATTTTTAAGGACTACCAATAGTCGTGGATTTTTAAAAAAATATTTTTAGCGGCTACCAATAGTCGTGGATTTTTTAAAAAATATTTTTAGCGGCTACCAATAGTCGTGGATTTTTTAAAAAATATGTTTAGCGGCTACCAATAGTCGTGGATTTTTTAAAAAATATTTTTAGCGGCTACCAATAGTCGTGGATTTTTTAAAAAATATTTTTAGCGGCTACCAATAGTCGTGGATTTTTTAAAAAATATTTTTAGCGGCTACCAATAGTCGTGGATTTTTTAAAAAATATTTTTAGCGGCTACCATGAGTCGTGGATTTTTTAAAAAATATTTTTAGCGGCTACCAATAGTCGTGGATTTTTTAAAAAATATTTTTAGCGGCTACCAATAGTCGTGGATTTTTTAAAAAATATTTTTAGATACCTCTAATAGACGTGGATTTTTAAAAAAAATATTTTTAGGTACCCCTAATAGTCGTGGATTTTTTACAAAAATATTTTTAGGTACCTCTAATAGTCGTGGATTTTTTAAAACATATTTTTAGGGACTACCAATAGTCGTGCATTTTTTTAAAACATATTTTTAGAGACTACCAATAGTCGTGGATATTTTTAAAAATATTTGTAGGGACTACCAATAGTCGTGCATTTTTTAAAAAAATATTTTTAGGGGCTGCCAATAGTCGTGGATTTTTTAAAAAATATTTTTAGGGGTTACCAATAGTCGTGGATTTTTTAAAAAATATTTTTAGGGGTTGCCAATAGTAGTGGATTTTTTAAAAAAATATTTTAGGGGTTACCAATAGTCGTGGATTTTTTAAAAAAATATTTTTAGGGGTTGCCAATACTCGTGGATTTTTTTAAAAAAAATAGTTTTAGGGGTTACCAATAGTCGTGGATTTTTTAAAAAATATTTTTTTGTACCTCTAAAAGTCGTGGATTTTTTAAAAAATATTTTTTGTACCTCTAAAAGTCGTGGATTTTTTAAAAAATATTTTTTTGTACCTCTAAAAGTCGTGGATTTTTTAAAAAATATTTTTTTGTACCTCTAAAAGTCGTGGATTTTTTAAAAAATATTTTTTAAAAAAAAATTTGGTACCTCTAAAAGTCGTGGATTTTTTAAAAAATTATTTTCAGGTACCTTAAATAGTCGTGGGTTTTTTAAAAAAAAATTTGGTACCTCTAAAAGTCGTGGATTTTTAAAAAAATATTTTTACCAATAGTCGTGGATTTTTTAAAAAATATTTTTACCAATAGTCGTGGATTTTTTAAAAAATATATTTAGGGGTTACCAATAGTTGTGGATTTTTTAAAATTTTTTTTAGGGGTTACCAATAGTCGTGGATTTTTTAAAAAATATTTTAGGGGTTACCAATAGTCGTGGATTTTTTAAAAAAAAATTTTTAGGGGTTACCAATAGTCGTGGATTTTTTAAAAAATATTTTTAGGGATTACCATTAGTCGTGGATTTTTTGAAAATATTTTTATGTACCTCTAATAGTCGTGGATTTAAAAAAAATATATTTTACGTATCTCTAATAGTAGTGGATTCTTTAAAAAATATTTTTAGGGACTACCAATAGTCGTGGATTTTTTAAAAAATATTTTTAGGTACTACCAATAGCCTTGGATATTGTAAAAAATATTTTTAGGGACTACCAATAGTCGTGGATTTTTTAAAAAAATATTTTTAGGTACTACCAATAGCCTTGGATATTGTAAAAAATATTTTTAGAGACTAAAATTAGTCGTGGATTTTTTAAAAAATAGTTTTTGGTAAATATAATTGTCGTGGACTTTTTGAAAAATATTTTTAGGTACCTCTAATTGTCGTGGATTTTTTTAAATAATTTAAAACACCTTTAATAGTCGTGGATTTTATAAAAAATATTTTAGGCACCTTTAATAAAAAAATAGTTTAAAAACTATTTTTGGGTACCTCTTATATTTGTGTATATGATTTAAAAAAAAAATAGTTTTAGGGACTAACAATTGTCGTTTATTTATTAAAAAATGTTTTTAGGGACTAACAATTGTCGTGGAATTTAAAAAAAAAAATAGGGACTACCAATAGTCGTGGATTTTAAAAAATATTTTAGGGGCTACCAATAGTTCTAGATTTTTTAAAAAATATTTTTTGGGGATACCATTGTTCGTGGAGTTTCTAAAAATATTTTTAGGGGCTACCAATAGTCGTGGTTTTTTTAGAAAAATATTTTTAAGCGCGACCGATAGTCGTGGATTTTTTAAAAAAATATTTTAGCAGCTACCAACAGTCGTGGAATTTTTAAAAATATATATTTAGGTAGCTCTAAAAGTCGTGGTTTTTTAACAAAATATTTTTAGGGGTTACCAGCAGTCGTGGATTTTTTAAACAA